>NC_089859.1:10180945-10483088 GCF_036373705.1 Amia ocellicauda
ATACATCAGGGATCCTTTAGCTTCCTGTGGAAGTTCTGAGTTAAATAATTGAACTAAATATAGGCTTTATTAATTACACTTCACAGGATTTAGCCCATGATTGACATATAAAATGCAAGGGGGATCAGAGCACTGTAGTGCCTAGAGTTAGAAGCCACTACCATACATAATTTATTGTGTATTTAGTTCTTATATTGCTGTACTATCAATATATGTACTGTAAACACAAAAACATACATGTGTGACAGTTTTCACTGATCAGCCTCTACAAACCAGACAGATTTTCATTTAACTTAGAACAGTTACAACTAAGATTAGCAAAACAGTAGATTTCGTGTATACAACTGAGTGGAACTTGCTTAATTGTTATCTTAATCTCATTACACATCAATTACATCGTTTTGTTAGCAGAAATATATTTTATGTATAATATAATATTGTTATATTATTAAACTGCTTTCATTTGGTCATTTACCTATATATCACTGTTAATTTATTATTTACTCCTTTTATCATGTAGTATAAACTACCAGTCAAAAGTTTTAGAAAACCTAAATGTTTCCAGTTTTTATTGAAATGTACACAGTTTAATGTCTCATCTCTGAAATTAAAGCATAGAACAAAGAACAAGAGCACCAAATCCGTGTACTTCCCAATCCCAATCCTAATGGGGAGATACAGTGAGGGAAAAAAGTATTTGATCCCCTGCTGATTTTGTACGTTTGCCCACTGCCAAAGAAATGATCAGTCTATCATTTTAATGTTAGGTGTATTTTAACAGTGAGAGACAGAATAACAACTAAAAAATCCAGAAAAACGCATTTCAAAAAAGTTATAAATTGATTTGCATGTTAATGAGGGAAATAAGTATTTGATCCCCTATCAATCAGCAAGATTTCTGGCTCCCAGGTGTCTTTTATATAGGTACCGAGCTGAGATTAGGAGCACTCTCTTAAAGGGAGTGCTCCTAATCTCAGCTCGTTACCTGTATAAAAGACACCTGTCCACAGAAGCAATCAATCAATCAGATTCCAAACTCTCCACCATGGCCAAGACCAAAGAGCTGTCCAAGGATGTCAGGGACAAGATTGTAGACCTACACAAGGCTGGAATGAGCTACACGACCATGGCCAAGCAGCTTGGTGAGAAGGTGACAACAGTTGGTGCGATTATTCGCAAATGGAAGAAACACACAATAACTGTCAGTCTCCCTCGGTCTGGGGCTCCATGCAAGATCTCACCTCGTGGAGTTTCAATGATCATGAGAACGGTGAGGAATCAGCCCAGAACTACACGGGAGGATTTTGTTAATGATCTCAAGGCAGCTGGGACCATAGTCACCAAGAAAACAATTGGTAACACACTACGCCGTGAAGGACTGAAATCCTGCAGCGCCCGCAAAGTCCCCCTGCTCAAGAAAGCACATGTACAGGCCCGTCTGAAGTTTGCCAACATCTGAATGATTCAGAGGAGAACTGGGTGAAAGTGTTGTGGTCAGATGAGAAAAAAATCGAGCTCTTTGGCATCAACTCAACTCGCCGTGTTTGGAGGAGGATGAATGACCCCAAGAACACCATCCCCACCGTCAAACATGGAGGTGGTAACATCATGCTTTGGGGGTGTTTTTCCGCTAAGGGGACAGGACAACTGCACCGCATCAAAGGGACGGTGGACGGGGCCATGTACCGTCAAATCTTGGGTGAGAACCTCCTTCCCTCAGCCAGGGCATTGAAAATGGGTCATGGATGGGTATTCCAGCATGACAATGACCCAAAACACACAGCCAAGGCAACAAAGGAGTGGCTCAAGAAGAAGCACATTAAGGTCCTGGAGTGGCCTAGCCAGTCTCCAGACCTTAATCCCATAGAAAATCTGTGGAGGGAGCTGAAGGTTCGAGTTGCCAAACGTCAGCCTCGAAACCTTAATGACTTGGAGAGGATCTGCAAAGAGGAGTGGGACAAAATCCCTCCTGAGATGTGTGCAAACCTGGTGGCCAACTACAAGAAACGTCTGACCTCTGTGATTGCCAACAAGGGTTTTGCCACCAAGTACTAAGTCGAAGGGGTCAAATACTTATTTCACTCATTAACATGCAAATCAATTTATAACTTTTTTGAAATGCGTTTTTCTGGATTTTTTTGTTGTTATTCTGTCTCTCACTGTTAAAATACACCTACCATTAAAATTATAGACTGATCATTTCTTTGTCAGTGGGCAAACGTACAAAATCAGCAGGGGATCAAATACTTTTTCCCCTCTATGTATTTGGTCTGAGTAGGAATACAAAATCTCAGAAAATATTGACAATTATGACATATTCTGGAACCAGACAGTCTACTGATCATAATAAGACCATCCATGTTTTGGTAGAAGCAACACACACCCGTAGAGAGCTCAAAATGCCAAAATGAAAAACTCTGTTTACAGTGTACTAATACACAATGATTTTACATAACTGGATCTGAACGTCTCTGTGTTTATTAGAACATCAAATAATATATACTGGATTAATTGTTAGGTTGTTGATTTGCAAAGAAATACGATCGAAACTGAGTGATCTGTGACCATCTAAATGAGAACCCCCCCCTTTCAAATGATGTGCGCATTGTAGGATTACAGTGTAACTTCTATGCACAGGAGCTGCACGTAACACTGCCAAATAATGCTTAAGAGGGTGTAGTAACACAGTATATAACTCTGAAACGTACATTAATTTTCAGTTTTTGTTAACCTAATCTTTTTTCAGGTTATTCACTGGACTTGAACTGCTTGAATTTCAATAAAAACTGGAAAAATGGGGGTGTTCTAAAACTTTTGACCTGTAGGGTACTTATGCAGCTACACTGGGGGGGACAGTCAGATAAATTTAAACATATTGGGTATTTAATGCCTTTCACTACATTTAGGATACTGTATTCATCAATGTTTTTAATGTTGCAAGACAACAAGGGCTACATGATATACTACTGTTTTTTTATTTAATTCACACTCCTACATAGACTTGGAATAAAATATTTCAATTGAAAAAAAATGGTGGGGCACGTGCTCCGATGGCAGGACGCCACTGATATAAGTAATGATTGTTTTTCGCTTAACCCTGATCTTCACCTATTTATTTTGGCTTGAGCACAAAGGTCTGTGGAAATGAACATAGTTCCACTGAATTTGCTTTTGGTTTGTTTATCTGACCCGATGCTCGGAAAATGTTGACAACCTAAATTTTCTTATACCCTACTTTTACTTGTATTTTTGAAAACAAAGTAGATGTGACCTCTGTCAAAAATAACAAGCAGCGTTTTCTGCAACAGTTTCTACCTCTTCCATGTAAACACATCCAAAGATGCAATGATCTAATTCACAATCCTACACTTCAAATTTGATGTTGGGATTTACTGTACTGGTGTACTGTACAATCAATTAGAATCAAAACTATACCATATCTTCTTCAAAACACCAACCCTATTCCTTTACATAAAAGTTGTTTTTGTTATATACTCAGTTTGTTATTAAACACAAATACATATCAATGCAAAGTTTAATCTATTTATCCAACCAGGTGGCTGTCCTTTTTGGGTGAAGAATACATTGAAACTGGTCTCACTAAACCAGATGTGTGTGTGTGCACAGAGAGCTGTTAAAGGGTTGTATGGCTTTGTTTGTTGGGTAAATTAAGTCTTATGGAGCCATCTAGTGGATTAAAATTAAAAGAGCATATGATACTATCAAAACAATAAACATTTGGTTGTAAAGTGATTAAAGCCTGATTTCTGTAACTATATCACATCCTTATATATTCAGGTGCAGAACATACACTCACCTAAAGGATTATTAGGAACACCTGTTCAATTTCTCATTAATGCAATTATCTAACCAACCAATCACATGGAAGTTGCTTCAATGCATTTAGGGGTGTGGTCCTGGTCAAGACAACCTCCTGAACTCCAAACTGAATGTCTGAATGGGAAAGAGAGGTGATTTAAACAATTTTGAGCGTGGCATGGTTGTTGGTGCCAGACGGGCCGGTCTGAGTATTTCACAATCTGCTCAGTTACTGGGATTTTCACGCACAACCATTTCTAGGGTTTACAAAGAATGGTGTGAAAAGGGAAAAACATCCAGTATGCGGCAGTCCTGTGGGCGAAAATGCCTTGTTGATGCTAGAGGTCAGAGGAGAATGGGCCGACTGATTCAAGCTGATAGAAGAGCAACTTTGACTGAAATAACCACTCGTTACAACCGAGGTATGCAGCAAAGCATTTGTGAAGCCACAACACGTACAACCTTGAGGCGGATGGGCTACAACAGCAGAAGACCCCACCGGGTACCACTCATCTCCACTACAAATAGGAAAAAGAGGCTACAATTTGCACAAGCTCACCAAAATTGGACAGTTGAAGACTGGAAAAATGTTGCCTGGTCTGATGAGTCTCGATTTCTGTTGAGACATTCAGATGGTAGAGTCAGAATTTGGCGTAAACAGAATGAGAACATGGATCCATCATGCCTTGTTACCACTGTGCAGGCTGGTGGTGGTGGTGTAATGGTGTGGGGGATGTTTTCTTGGCACACTTTAGGCCCCTTAGTGCCAATTGGGCATCGTTTAAATGCCACGGCCTACCTGAGCATTGTTTCTGACCATGTCCATCCCTTTATGACCACCATGTACCCATCCTCTGATGGCTACTTCCAGCAGGATAATGCACCATGTCACAAAGGTCGAATCATTTCAAATTGGTTTCTTGACCATGACAATGAGTTCACTGTACTAAACTGGCCCCCACAGTCACCAGATCTCAACCCAATAGAGCATCTTTGGGATGTGGTGGAACGGGAGCTTCGTGTCCTGGATGTGCATCCCACAAATCTCCATCAACTGCAAGATGCTATCCTATCAATATGGGCCAACATTTCTAAAGAATGCTTTCAGCACCTTGTTGAATCAATGCCACGTAGAATTAAGGCAGTTCTGAAGGCGAAAGGGGGTCAAACACAGTATTAGTATGGTGTTCCTAATAATCCTTTAGGTGAGTGTAGATACGGTAAACATTGTATATACACTTTGAAAGGAAGTGACTCAATAAACCATAATAAACTAGATTAATAACTGATACCAACAGGAGATCAATATACATTGTTTTGCCAAATGTTTGGTGGTCAGTTTCGTCTGCTACTGAGATATGATGTTAGTGGGAAAACTATTCATATACATTTAAAGGACTTGCTGATCCAAGCCTGACCCTGGCCATATAGGGAAGCTATATTTAAAAAGAGATTGGAAATAGATTGCTGTAGATTACCAAGTCTACCAACAGTGAATATCATGTTTAAAAACTGAAATTAAAGTTTGAGAGCCATTGTCATGAGTGGTATTTTGGCCTGATCTGTTGAAGAGAGATTGAGTACATGGAAGGTCAGTTCTATCTGGTGGTATCTTGAGTTAAATCATGAAACTAGATTCATAATTTTAAAGGGTTATGGGGATGGAGGAAACAGTAACAAAAATGTGCATACTGTGTAAATCAACTCAAAAGTCAATACATGCCTTTAATGTATTTAAAAATTTAAACAAGCATTCAGCAACAATTAATGTTGTGCTTTTGGCTTTAAAAAGTTATATATTTATTTTTAAATCAAGTATTCAGCAGCCTTTTTTTATGTGCAATTTTGAAAACCATGCATGCCTCTTTGTGGGACTAATTAAAAATACATATATGCCAGCTAAATGTTATACCAAAAAACTGCTTAGGTTTTAAACCCATCTAGAAGTACAAAATATGACCACACTGGTACATTTTCTAATGACAGCACCACAGTCAATTTCTTACATTCAACATTTAACATTGATATTCTCCCTGCTTATGCTTATTTATGAATCTTATAGACTCAGACAGCTTATTTTTGTTGTTGTGTGTATGGTTGATTGTTTGTAGGTTTATTGGAGTTTTATCCTGAAAGTTATACACATTTATGGAAAGAATTGTTAATTTGTGGTGTAGCCTTTACGAAACACATTCATACAGCATTTATGGTTCTGGCTGAGGAAACCATAATATAATCAAAGATTGTGGTTGGAACCTTGATTAGGACTCATTAAATTACATACACAGTGGTCAAAAATGTTTTTCTTTAAGGAACATTTGGATAGCTATGTTGTTTTAAAATATGGCTTCACACAAAGACATGCATAGGTGATTACTATGTTAACCTGATATCTGACCAGGTATCTTAATTCGAAATATAATAAACAAGGTACATTGAATAAATATCAGTATTTCTTTATGGCTAAAATTCATATGGCATGTTATGATAGTAACATGATGTTTAACAGTTTCCATGGCTGTGTGAAAAACAGTGAACATGGTGTTATTCTTTATTACTTTCCAATAACTAGAGGAGATTAATGCGATGTGCAGGGGAGATTGTAAGTATGTAGTCCCAAAATCAAATAGGAAAGAAATTTGGCAAGTATGTTGTTGGAAAGTAAAAAAGAATAACGCCATCTTCACTGTTTTTCCTGCAGCCGTGGACACATTAACACTTCATGTTGTCTATGGAAACTATAAGTGCTAGGAGTAAGACCATGCAACATGAACACTTGGTTGACTTGATAATAGTTGCCATGATGAAGACAAATCTGTTGATTGTGTAGTTTTTCCGCAATCCAGAGTGTCATGACACGACACATCCGGACACACTGATGGACATACAATTTGGAGTTAGATATTCACCATTACTGGGTAAGTTTTAAATTTTCCTTTTTTTTTTTTTAATTGTTAGCATTGATTTGGAAGAGCAGAATGTATCCTTATACACCATAACAACACATAAAACTATGATTTTCGAAATTACAGGAGTTACGCCTTAGGAAACATTAAGATGTATTCATAACTTCATGGTCTTAAAATATTTCTAGGGTATTTTCCAGCACCAAGTGTGACAAAAATGCAGGAGTAACTTGAACACTTGATCCCTGTAATCCCTTGCTAATATTCATGGCATGTGCCTTGTCTATAGTGGCTTCCGTTTCAGATTATGTACAGTGAGGGGAAAAAGTATTTGATCCCCTGCTGATTTTGTATGTTTGCCCACTGAAAAAGAAATGATCAGTCTATAATTTTAATGGTAGGTGTATTTTAACAGTGAGAGACAGAATAACAACAACAAAATACAGAAAAACGCATTTCAAAAAAGTTATACATTGATTTGCATGTTAATGAGGGAAATAAGTATTTGATCCCTTCGACTTAGTACTTGGTGGCAAAACGCTTGTTGGCAATCACAGAGGTCAGACGTTTCTTGTAGTTGGCCACCAGGTTTGCACACATCTCAGGAGGGATTTTGTCCCACTCCTCTTTGCAGATCCTCTCCAAGTCATTAAGGTTTCGAGGCTGACGTTTGGCAACTCGAACCTTCAGCTCCCTCCACAGATTTTCTATGGGATTAAGGTCTGGAGACTGGCTAGGCCACTCCAGGACCTTAATGGGCTTCTTCTTGAGCCACTCCTTTGTTGCCTTGGCTGTGTGTTTTGGGTCATTGTCATGCTGGAATACACATCCACGACCCATTTTCAATGCCCTGGCTGAGGGAAGGAGGTTCTCACCCAAGATTTGACGGTACATGGCCCCGTCCATCGTCCCTTTGATGCGGTGCAGTTGTCCTGTTCCCTTAGCAGAAAAACACCCCCAAAGCATAATGTTTCCACCTCCATGTTTGACGGTGGGGATGGTGTTCTTGGGGTCATTCCTCCTCCTCCAAACACGGCGAGTTGAGTTGATGCCAAAGAGTTCGATTTTGGTCTCATCTGACCACAACACTTTCACCCAGTTCTCCTCTGAATCATTCAGTTGTTCATTGGCAAACTTCAGACGGGCCTGTACATGTGCTTTCTTGAGCAGGGGGACCTTGCGGGCGCTGCAGGATTTCAGTCCTTCACGGCGTAGTGTGTTACCAATTGTTTTCTTGCTGACTATGGTCCCAGCTGCCTTGAGATCATTAACAAAATCCTCCCGTGTAGTTCTGGGCTGATTCCTCACCGTTCTCATGATCATTGAAACTCCACGAGGTGAGATCTTGCATGGAGCCCCAGACCGAGGGAGACTGACAGTTATTGTGTGTTTCTTCCATTTGCGAATAATCGCACCAACTGTTGTCACCTTCTCACCAAGCTGCTTGGCGATGGTCTTGTAGCCCATTCCAGCCTTGTGTAGGTCTACAGTTTTGTCCCTGACATCCTTGGACAGCTCTTTGGTCTTGGCCATGGTGGAGAGTTTGGAATCTGGTTATTCTGTCTGTCACTGTTAAAATACACCTACCATTAAAATTATAGACTGATCATTTCTTTGTCATTGGGCAAACGTACAAAATCAGCAGGATCAAATACTTTTTTCCCCTCACTGTATATGTATATGTATATGTATATGTGTGTGTGTGCGTGTATGTATGTATGTTACGGTAAATGTGAGAAAACGGTAAATGTATACATTTAACAATTAGTATTCCCCACGGATAATCTGTGCAACTCACTGTTGACATGGACAGAGACGCACATTTGAACAGTGGGGTCAGGTGTGCTTACCACTCACTCGCAATGCTCCGACATTATGGTCATTATGCAGAAAATAGTCATTCAAATGAAAATAGTTACCCTAACACTATCACAAATTAGTCTGCTGAACTGTTTGCTCATTATTGCTTGTAGGCTGCATTTCGGTATAGGCTACAGACCTATCTGTCAAATGCAGATCACAAAACTGCAGTTGCATGAGGATTATATTTTTTTAGCAATGACACATGTAGAATAAGGACAGAATCAGACTAAATGATTGCTGTTTGAAATGTTTTTTTAGATGAATAGAACAACAAATTAAATGTTGATGTAAAAACAAGAAGCTACCAGTATAAAGGCTTTTAGTTAATTTAAAACAGGCTTATTGGCAGTCAAAAAATTATTTGGATGAGTAAAATTGCATATGATATAAATAAAAAGAGTGAGGGGCCATTAAGGTTTATCATAAGAACATAAGAAAGTTTACAAATGAGAGGAGGCCATTCGACCCATCATGCTTGTTTGTTGTCCATCAATAACTGAGTGATCCAAGGATCCTATCCAGTCTGACTTTAAATGTTCCCAAATTCTACCACATCGCTGGGGAGTTTGTTCCAGATTGTGACGACTCTCTGTGTGAAGAAGTGTCTCCTGTTTTCCGGTTTGAATGCCTTGAAGCCCAATTTCCATTTGTGTCCACGGGTGCGTGTGTCCCTGCTGATCTGGAAAAGCTCCTCTGGTTTGATGTGGTCGATGCCCTTCATGATTTTGAAGACTTGGATCAAGTCCCCATGTAGTCTCCTCTGTTCCAGGGTGAAAAGGTTCAGTTCCTCAGTCTCTCAGTAGGACATTCCCTTCAGACCTGGAATAAGTCTGGTTGCTCTCCTCTGAACTGCCTCTAGAGCAGCGATATCCTTCTTGAAGTGTGGAGCCCAGAACTGCACACAGTATCCAGATGACCTCTAACTAGTGCATTGTACAGTCTGAACATTACTGCCCTTGTTCTCAATTCTACACTTTTGACAATATACCCTAGCATTTTGTTTGCCTTTTTTATTGCTTCCCCACATTGTTTGGATGGAGAAAGTGAGGAGTCCACATAGACTCCTAGGTCTTTCTCATGTGTTACTTCATCTAGTTCTATTCCTCCCATAGTGTAATTATAGTGGACATTTTTGTTCCCTGAATGTTATACCTTGCACTTGTCCACATTGAATTTCATCTGCCAGGTGTCGGCCCATAACTGAATATATCTAAGTCCCTTTGAATTGCATGTGCTGCCGAGATTATATCTGCTGAGCCACCTATTTTAGTATCATCTGCAAATTTGACAAGTTTGCTAACTATCCCAGAGTCCAGATCATTAATATAGATTAGAAAAAGCACAGGCCCTAGTATTGATCCCTGTGGAACACCACTAACAACCTCACTCCAGTTAGAAGCAACTCCTCTAATCGACACTCTCTGCTTCCTATACATCAACCAGTTCATAATCCATCTACTTACATTACCCTGAATGCCTACAGCTTCCAATTTGAGGATCAGTCTTTGGTGTGGAACCTTATCAAGAGCTTTTTGAAAATCTAAGTATATCATATCATATGCTTTCACGTGATCTACAGCTGCAGTTGCATGTTCAAAAAATTCTAATAAATTAATAAGACACGATCTGCCTTGTCTAAACCCATGTTGACTATCTCCAAGAATATGGTTTTCATTAAGATGCTCCTCTATTTTCTCTCTAATCATTTTTGATGCAGTGAGTGATGCAGGTGAGACTGATTGGTCTGTAATTTCCTGGCTCGGTAGATTGGTATGACATTTGCCGTCTTCCAGTCAGTTGGCACATCCCCTGTTCTAAGTGTCATTTGGAATATCTGAGTTATCGGCCTATAAATACTTTCCCTCATTTCTTTAAGTACTGTTGGAAATATACCATCTGGCCCAGGTAATTTGTTTGTTTTTAATTCTGCTAGTCCCTTTAGTACCTCCTCCTCATTTATCCTGATCTCTCTTAGGGTTTGACTGGACTGGTTGTTAACCTGTGGCATGTTATCAGTTTTTGTTATCTGTTTTCTCATCATCATGAGGTTGCTTATGTTAGACACAAGAATGTAGCCCTCTTTGTCATACAAATATTATTCATAAGGCTGAAACCTCTTTCCCATTCTGCTGTACTGCAAGGGAATGTCTGCATGCAAAACAATAGTGGTTTTCGTTTTCGACACTATACAAATGTAAATGGATGTTTAATATTATGTTTTATCTAAATACTGATGGAGATTAAATGATTAGAAAGTAGTTATTTTAAATTAATTCCACTGCCTACCAAGGAGATTACTGGTGAATTATTTTAAAGATGCTTTAAGCTGGTTTTGCTGAAAGTTTAATTCAATTATCTTTAATTTTGTAGTGGTTTCAGTAAATCTCAGGATACACCAATGAAGGAGTAACAAGTTTATTATGCAAAATAAGAAATACAAGTTAACTTGGAGCTCTCCTCTCACATGAAGTAAAGAAAAGAACTAGAGATGTGAGCTGGAAAAAGCTCCTCTGTATCTTTGATAGACAGTAGGTTACAGCAAATCCAGTTAGATCCATAGCTGTATGAGTCCAATTTACTCCATGCATACTAATACAGTTGTTGATCAGGTATTCAAAAGACAATAGCTGTAGGCCTATATATTCAAGAAACAGTGAGCCTTGAGGCAGAGGCAGAGTGACTTGAAGACAATTGTTTTCTATACAATCCAAGAAACCTTGAGGCGGAGGCAGGGTAGCATGACTTTGGTAGATTTCTGTAGTATTCTTGCATGTAAACTAATAATTAAAGTGGTTCACACGAAGGGCTAAATACAAACAAATGATGGGTGCATAGATAAAACTAGAACAATTAATACGATACAAATATAGGGTAAATATTAATTAAAGTAGTTCCCACGAAGGGGTAAATACAAACAAATGATTGTTTCATAGACAAAACTGAAACAATTAATAATATAGAAATAATATACAGAAAAAATAATAAAAGTAAATTTTCCCACTACAATTTTAATGTTTAAAATTAAACATAGATAACAGTTTGAAACATTATTTAGCCAACATGATTAATCTCATTAAATGTAATATATTGTTTGGACAAGCAATATATTACATTTAATTAGATGAAAATCTGAAATCCGAATGTGTTCGATTTCGTTGGATTTCATGAAATGTGAATGCGTGAAATCGCACGAATTCATCATGTGAAATCAGATGAAATCAGATTAAATCGGGATGCAATCGTACACTATATAAAGAGCGTTTGGCAGCGAGACTATGTGGTGAAGTTTGGAGTTTGGAAAGACAAAAGCAAGAAAGAAGATCGAGAGTGTAAATACTATCTGTACAGGCATATTTAGTTATGGCAGCTTCAGCCATGCTGTGCATTGTGGCAGAAAGAAGACACTGAAGTCTATGCAAGTGTACACTCAGTATTTGTTGCAGAAATGAATGAAAGCAATACTAGTTTCAGTATTGTACTTTGCAAAAATATACTTGTCCAACATATTTGCATATTTGTTCAAAACGTGTACATTCATATTTTTGCAATATCTAACACTGATAGTCTTACATTGTTTCATGTGTGCATGTATTTATACAAAACTAAAACAATCAAAAAACATGTATAATTTAGTTTGCTGATTATAAAGTGCACGATTAATGAACTAATGCCCATTGATTAACTGATCAAATATTTTAATCGACTGTCAGCCCTATATATAGATATATGTGTGTGTGTGTGTGTGTGTGTGTGTGTGTGTGTGTGTCTTATTGTAATTAAATGTATGGTTTGTATTATTATTATCAACTGTATGCTATCCAAAGCGGAGAATATTTTGCTTTTAAAAAGAAAAAGACTTGAACAAAGACTAATCAAGGCTAACTAGAGCCGTCCCTGATTATAGTTTATTATAAGTCATTTTTAAAGGATCAGATAAGAGAATACATGTTTTATAATATTATGATTAATTTCATTTGATCTTAAATCTAGGAACACAAACCCTGTTATCAGAAATGCAGTTTTGATAGGTTGAGGTGAAAAAGAGCAGGTGATGAGCATTTTCCAAAGCATAAACATCTCAGTTAAGGTTGGACTTGACTATCACTATCTACTGTACTTGTTTTCCTTTTTTCACACGTTGTACAGTTGAGCCACTTTCTTCACTGAATGAATTTGAAGGCTCTCTTTCATATAAGATGCCTGCATGTTTTGCATTTGAATTAAATAATAATAATAATAAAATAATTTCATTAAAATATGTATCCTATTTAATGAGGTTCTCGTTTTACTAACTCGAGTTAGTACAGTAATTCTACTTTGTCTAAAGTGCTCGGTAGTTTAATGTAGTAGTCTTCATCTGGAGATTGTTACAAATTTGAGTATTTGTAATCTGCACTTGGGGATTATGTAGAAGTTATTAGTCCATTGCAATCACGCACTGATTTAGTCCTGGTGTCATCAGCAACTTTGTATTCTTTAAATAACAAGTATATTTATAGTCTTAGAGATGACTTGACCTAGGCTGGGACAGAACTGTTATTTATGGACATAAAAGAAACATGGGTTGTGTGTGAGGGACAACTGTTGTATTTTCTATATGTGTCCCAGGGGCATGTCATTTGCCAAATAAAGACCGTAAGGTATCTTGTTAGGCCTATTTGAAGGTCATAAAATTAAGTACATAAAATCAATGCCGTTTGTTTGCCGTCTCTAATTAATGTATGCTTGTATGTAGTGAGTTTACAATTAAAATATAAATATGATGGAATGAGATCTGGATTAAGAATGTTGATGCAGGTTTCTACGTGTATAATTTAATCTGTCTTTTCCTATTCACACACAATCACAATACAACTCTCAAAACTAGCTAGACTCGACTAAAGCGTGTCCCCAGGCATGATTCAATAACGCTATAAAACAGGGCGTGCTTTTCTTAACGGTACTTCACTTTAAAGCTTGGGCAGGTGTTTTGTTGTTGTTTTGTAATTATTATTTCATTCAATGTTTTACGTCATTGCTTGCTCAGTTTACTTCAGCATCAAGTGAAAACGAAAAAATATAGGTCACATTCGTGTAGCGTATATTTGCGCAACTCTGCGCAGTTCTGCGCTGTTCCACCAATGGGATCGGTGGGACTCTGCTGATCTGCGCAGAACTGCGGAAACCTGCGCTACAAAAACGCGAATCTAATGCCACAGAACCTGCATTGCATGTGACGTAACGGGGTGGCAACGTCATTCATTCACGGCTGCCTGATTCAAAACACTGGAGTGAGTGACGCGTCGGGAGGGCGGACGGTGTTCAGTCCTCAGCACTGTACCTGCTGGATGTCCAGCCGCTGTGTTGTGTTAGCACAGCCCGCTGGGGTTTAAAGGTTGCGGGTGGATGTGTTGCCGGTTGAATGAAGGCTGTTTTATGGTCGGATAGTGGGATGTTGCAGCCGCAGACACACGTTTCCAGACGTAGCCAGTGCGCGTCAAATGTGAAACACGTGAGAGGAGGCGGCTTGACTCCCGGCTGCGGTGCGGGTCAAAACTGCTGATCTCCGGGCAAATGACTCCTTTCATTCAAAGTGGATTAAAAAGTGCTGTTTCCGATAGCCTAGTGGACCCCTGGAGACCTTTTGTGTACCATATCCTGAAAACAACATTTTCACTTTCACAGCGCGGAAGAGCTTTTCTCAGAGACTAGATCATGCAGTTTCGTTGTGCATTTTCGTTCCTTCGCGAAGGTTTGTATTACAGATTGATCACTGCATTTGACAACCAAGAGTTTGAGCACTGTTGCGCCTCAGGTGGATGCATTTAACCAATGACGCGCTCACGTATCTGTTGTGATTAGATCACTGTAAGATTTTTGAGATCCCTCTCGGAATATATTATTGACCTTTTTATTGCTATCCACCTATACGGGCTGGGTTTACAGTGTATGAAGAATGCGCACCGAGAATAACAATGATGCGTCGCCGAGAGTGGCTACCGGAGACCCCGGTGGAAGGGACCAGGAGAGGCTGGGGAAGCGGGGGGTAGAGCGGCAGTCGGACGCGCCGAGAAGCGAAGCTCCGTCTGGAGAGCAAACCGATCCACGGCAGCCACCCCTCGAAGACCAGCCCGCTGGCCTGGACGGGGCACAGACGTCACCCAAAGACGGGAACAGCGTGCACCTCATCGAGATCGGATGCCCTGAGACGATACCAGCAACCCCGAGCCCAGGCACCAATGCTGCGCCCCCCGGACCCGCAGCCGGGCCGGTGCCACCCGAGGGCGGGTTCGGTTGGCTTGTGGTCTTCGCGGCGACCTGGTGCAATGGCTCCATCTTCGGGATCCAGAACTCGTTCGGCATCCTGCACTCAATGCTCGCCAGTGAACACCAGGATCCGGAAGACAACACGTCCCAGTTTAAAGTGGGTGAGTATGAAGGGACACCTGTTGATGATGCTGCTGCTGGTGCTGATGCAGGAGAGGTAGATGGGTAAGGGAAGGAAGCAGGCGCATTATCTAAGAAAGCTATACGTGTCCCTAACTTGTCTAAACTTGATGAGTGATTTCCAGTGTGAATATTATGATGTGAGACTGTATTGTTATTTAATGTCTTGTGGCTGGCCGGGTTCGGTTAGAGCAGTATGAGCAATAAAAACTGGGTTAGTGGAATACAGATCATTATGCATTGGTTGGATGTCTGCATTTGCATGAGAACAAAAGAAATGAAGCAAGCGCACCTACAGATAGTAAGCTTTCCATTGAATCAACACTGTACAAGTAGATACAGCATTCTGAAGTATTTTGCAATTCATAAAATCATTGTGTGACTGGGAAACCGCACGAAAAAGGAATATAAATGAGCCATAAGTATCTGTTTTTCTTCTGTTGAAAACCACATGTAAGAGCACTGCGCACTGTGGTTAGATTTAAGAGCAAGGAGGAATACAAAGCTGTTACTAGGGCTACCCGTTTACCACCCATTGCTTTATTATTCAGTGTGTGAATAGAGACACTTTCCATTGTGCAGAGAAAAGGTTTAGCATTTTCACTTGTTTTTCCAAGTTTAACACCACCGGTGGACGTTTTCTCGTTACTTATTAATACACACTATATTTTATATCTTACACAGACAGTAGATCCCTTAGTAGTATTAAGTCCTGTCACTGAATGTATCTTGCCCCATTAAAACCACATTTAATAAAATGTTGACTTCATCTCTGAAGTGGTACTTGTTACACATTGGTCTATTATAGATTAATTAGACTAGCATTTACCCTAATGACAGTCTTACTGTCTTGATTTAGTGTTTTATCACTTTGTGTTGCTTGAGAAATATTTACAGTAGGGAAACACATTCATGTAATTTGATCTAATTCATAAATATAATTGCAACTGAGGTGTTTCACTTTAAAGTGCTTATAGTTGAAACAAATGTTTTAGAAATGTGTGTGTCATAGGGGATTTACTAATTAATATTTACTTGACAACTTACATTTATAGCTACTGCTTTTCCTATCTATAAATGTTGTTTTGCATTCATAATACAGTACTCTAATGCCCCCAAGTAATTTAAAGCAAAGGTTAGACGTTTTTCCATCTGTCTGCAAAATGGCCCACAAAATAAGGAAACATTTTTGATACACAAAATAACTTAGAATTTTAATTAACCTCAAAATGATTTTCCTCAATGACTGCATGAAAACCATGATGAATACTGTAATATGTTGTATAAGAGCACCAAAATAGCCCACTGGCCGAACCAATTAGGCATTTTTTAATATTAGCATAAATGTCTACATTCTTATGGAATCACCCTCAAAAAACTGACTATCTAGAATCCTTCAAAACATTTCTTTATGACCTAAATGATCAATACGTTATTTTACTTCTCCTTGCTCTGGCCCATGTATTTATTTTAGGCACTGAAGGTTATGACTGAATTTATTGTGGAGAAATTGCATTATAAGGTCCCATGAATCAAAATCTATATATTATTTTTTATTGATTTAACCTCAGAACATACCCAGGCTATGTTTTTGAAAATCAGATTAATTTGAACTGCCGGAGCAAGTCTGATCCATTGTGGAAGAAGAAGAAGAAGAAGAAGAAGAAGAAGAAGAAGAAGAAGAAGAAGAAGAAGAAGAAGAAGAAGAAGAAGAAGAAGAAGAAGAAGAACAACAACAACAACAACAAATGCAAAAATCATACAGGCTTACTAGTGACGCATTTTCCTAGTTCAAAGGTAGTCATCCTTTTATAAATTTTTAATAAAGAGCTCCGTTAGACCCCTGCCATGGGCAACGTCAATGTTTAATCATTCAAAAGGGATTATGGTTGAGCTCCCACTATGCAAAATATAGGTCAAAGCCTATATCTGCAGAAAAAAAATATTATTGCAACTTGAAACTGTCTTGGAAGCTAAATGTTCTATTTATAACTGGGAAAGAAATCTCTATAGCCTAAATAAATCCCAGGCATCATCAATTATTTGTTTCCAAGTAAAGTAGCATCTTAGCAAATCACTTTGTTGTATAATCGTAATTTTAAAAATGATATATCATTAATTTAAAGTGATGTCAAGAAGACTTTTCTGTTCCTGTAAGCATTCAGAAATAGGAAAATACTGTTTAAGAAGATTAGGTGTATTTATTAAGCATTTTCACTGCAGTGTACTTTTGCCCATTTTTTGGCAGGAATGAAAAACAAATTAATGAAAGCTTACATGAAATAAGTCAGTAGCCTTTGTGATTGTGAATTTACTTACTGAAGACTGATATTTTTATAGCAGTTGGCTATTTTTGTTAAAAAAACAGTATTGAAAAAAGGTGCTCAGTTTACACTGGTGAGAGAAAATGATATTTTCCAAAAATTGTGGCTTCATGCTGCATTTGTGGAATCATTTTGGCAGTTCAAGGAACTTTAACCACAAAACTTCTTCCCTCCATGTAACAACAATTAAGAAAAATCTTTAGCCTACACCTCCAAATTCTTTCATTCAACCAGGAGTAGCGGTCCTGTTCAGTTTAATTTATTTAATTTATTTCAAATTTTAAACAATTTGTAGATTACCATATTGTATGCTAGATAAGTGTTTGGAATGAAATTAATGGAAATGGTTTGCTGGGATATTTTAATTTTAATTTCAAAGAAAATGTACACTAATAATATGAAATATGAAATATGGGTATGAAGTCTTCCATCTTCTATGATTTGATTAATAGCCCTTGGTCTACAATGTCTGTGACCAATGGAAACACTGTTATTGTGTAGAATTTCCTCCAGTAGCACATTGTTTGTGAAAGTATTTGTTAATGTATGTAGTGATATATCTAAAAGCACTAATAAAGAGTATGGTTTCTAATATAATTAATTTCACTTTCCAGATAGAGGTAGAAACCCACACTAGCAGTCTCAAGCTTGGCTTTGAGTTAAAATGAATAAGCGACTTAATAGGCTATCTAAGAAATGAGGCAGAAAGTAACAATTTTCTGGAACATACCATACATGACAAATTTGTCTCAATAAATAATTACAATTATCCATACTTCGGGTTGATTGTAGATGAATGGTAGGTTGAAAATAGTCTTAATTGAATACTGGGACAAAATCAAAATCAGTCCTTTTTAAAAGTAAAAAAAAAACAAAAAAAACCTTGTTAACAATTCTAGTAATTGACTCAATGAAATTCCTAGGTGGCATTCTAATGTTTAATTAAATTCCTGTGTGGCATTCTGTATTGTATGTGCATTTCTTACTTACAAAAATAGTTTCTTACAAAACTATTCCATGCATCTCTTTGTGTTGCTCTTTGCATTAGTTATAACTCTTACACTTAATGTGCGGCAACTGGCCGGTATAACAACGCAAGTTGTCAATTAATCCCGACATCAAAACATTCTCAACATTAAATTGTCCACATTTAGATTGAAAAACCTAAACTGGATGTATTCTCTTATCCAACATTGGACAACAGTCCATCTAATTGGAAGGTGTCTCAAAACGTTGTGATTAAAGCTGTTTAATAGCAAGGCAAGCTTGTTATGGTCCAGTATACATTCAAATAGTACTGGACCATAACTGGAATGCACCGATTAATCGGCCGATTATAGGCAAAAAATGTAATAATCGGTATCGGCCGACTATTTTAAAATGGCCGATTACGACCTATTTTTATTATAGGCTAACGATTCTTTCTCCAGTGACGTGTCAATGACAGATAATAGTGCCAGGCTGCTTTGTTGTATATAATGTGAGAGCTTTCACACTTATGCCCCGTTTCCACTGGTTCAGGAGCGTCCAGGTTTGCTGGCCGGTTAACTGTCTGCTGCCAGACGCGCGTCACCCCATGAGGAAACCGTGCCTTTCAACAGCGAGCTGTGACTGGACTACAGACAGACAGGGAACAGATCAGAGACATTATGTGGGAAGATATAATCTCAAGTGCCGTGTGGGATCACGAAGAAATTACAGTTTTATTAACAGTATGGAGTGAAATCTTCGTACAGAAACAATTAAATGTTTACTGCTTACGGTTAATATCCGAGTGTATTAAAAACTCGGATTGCACAGGACCCCGTTGCCGTGACTAGTTAAAAATAAACTGAAGGATAATAATCGCAGCGGTAGCAGCCGATTAATCATATTTTATGAACAGCTGGCTGGTGTTTCAGGCTGTTGTCCTGTGAATGGTGTGCAGTCTGTTGTATAACAGCCCCGCAGAGACAGTCAATATGAAGGCGAACACGATTCAGTTAACGTGTGTCCATTGACAAGTTAAATTAATGAATACATACATAAATACAGCAGATCTGGGTTTCCCTCTAAAACATTAAGGACTGGTTTAATAAATGCGTCTGTAACTCTATAAACGCCATGACTGAGACGCGCACACTTTAGTTAACTAGTTACAATAACAATAATAATAATAATAATAATAATAATAATAATAATAATAATAATAAATAGCAAATATGTATTTTATTGTTGCACATGGAAACGTTTCCATACAGTAACGTAATGCTTGTCTGAATATAATGTTGTCTATACACTTTTAGCTCTTCCTAATATCTCTTAACAGAAAAGTGTATTTATTACGCTGTCTCCAATCACGTAAAGCATGAAGAATAAAACAGACAGAAGTCCTCCCACATCAGGCTCTATGGCTCGCAGTGTTTTCTGTCTTTGATTTTAAAACGAAACACACTTCTTCCATTGACATTTTTAATCTTTAAAATGCAGACGGTGTTAATAAACGGATTTTTAAAAGTAAATGTTTTGAAACTCGTCTGTCTGAAATATATAAATGTTCCTTCCCCGCTCATTTCAGATAACATACGCATAATGCATGAAGCCTGTGCACTGACGTGCATATTATCCTACTGCGTTCCTGTATTGTACGTTATTAAACACACTCTGTAAAGAACTCACAGATCATGTGTTCTTATTGAAACTGTTACCACAGTATTCATTAATTAATGCCACCAACGCTGGTTCCGCATTCATTCAAATTCCTCCGTTACAGGAAAGAAATGTATCGGCTTTGTAGACGGGTTTCACTTTGCATACCTTTCATTTCTTAAAAATACACCATGTCAAATTGATGGCCTTTTATCCTGTCTGAATGGGGTGTATAAGTATTTTCTTATTCAAATATATTGAACAATAACTTGTATAATTAATATGAGCCGAATTTAGAAGCCTCATCAGAAGCAACACTTTTATTTAATTTATGACAGGGTAAATGTCAACACATCTGTTATGTTATATGAACATCGGCTAATCATTTTCCCTATATACAGTTGTGTCCTTGTCCAAATATTTATGGACGTAATTTTCATAATTTTGGCTCTAAAGGAAGTCAAAATGTCTTTTGTGCTTCCTAGCCCTGGTCAAGTTATTCCACGCATACCTTTCTTTGACTGTGATTTGCATATTGTTAAAAAATATTACCATTAGTAAAGAACTGACATCATGTGTAATGTCTGGATTAAAGTCTTTGTGTTCCAGCCCAATATTTTGTACTGAAGACAACCTGTTGCTGTGTTGTGTATTCAGGAGATCGAGTCTGCTAACTAGGTGTAGGTGGGGTGTGTGTGTGGGGGGGGGGGTTGGTGTATGATGCTCAAAGAATATTTAAATTGAAGTCAGTTGCTGTGTAGTTTTTCTACTGCAGTTTTGCTTTTTTATGCAATTTATCGACTCTTTTTATTAGACTTCTTATTGACTTTAAAAAGCTATCCTCTATCTCCAGGCTTTGCACTTGATACACTGGGTCTGCTCGTACTCTTGTTCTGTGTAAAACCTGATAATGTTGAGTCTGTGTGGGAGACCATCTGGTTACTGGCTTGCACCTGTTGTTTTTGAGCTCCACTGACTTTGGTCATAAATAATTGTATTTTTATTTGGGTGACTATCCAAGAGCTTTCATATCTTTTATTTATTTATGTGTTTGTTTATTTATTTTAACATTTCTTTTGATTATCAGCTTTTTCTGAATAGGCCCACCAGTTCTTTAATTCAATTAGTCACTTTATACATTTTCCTTGGGAGTTCTTGTCATCATTTTAGGCCGCAGTGTTCAATGCAAATTAGATGATTTGAAGTCGAGGCTGCGATTGTTATCTGCATAGTGTAAGCAGGTTTGCATCAGTGTTGCTGCATTAGGAATCCTTAGTTTCAGAGGATTTGGAGTGAAACCAAAAAACTTTTGGTTGTACATTGGTAAATCAATGTCTAAACTAGTATACTTGTTAGTTATCAAGGAAGACAGGGGGGATTTTTATTAGTAACAGCCGAGAACCTTTTGTATAGGTTATACTGTATATTCGTCTTTGTTTGCCCCATCAATTTTCCTTTAGTTCCCAAATGTTTTTCATCATTGCCATGGCCACAACCTGTTTGAAATGCCATTTTAGTTTGCCATGCAGTTTATTTTGGTTATCTTTAAGCTGGATAAAGTAAATTTATAGATTAACAAAGTTGAATTACAAATGTACAGTATGCTTTAAGTCCAAAAACGTTATTAAAATGTTGGCGGACTGGGATCTCGAGCTGGCCAATCAGCAAGCTCTGTGACGTTCAAGGTGCTTTTACACACATGAAAAGCAAAGTATACCTTTTTTCCCCAAATTCCAAGTCTTTTCTACCATCAGGACGATTAAATACTGTTCATAAACTCTTCTCAAGCTTCAGCCGTAATTACCTTAGAGTCTATGCTAGACAATATAGAGCCCCATAAAATCTGTTTTATCATACTGATACACACGCTCCAAGACTACCATTTGAGTTTCTTTATTGCTTCTCTTCAGTCTGTGGAAGAGGGCACTGATAAGCTTACAAATACCAAGTTCCCCCCGCCCGCCCTCCAGGTATGTCTGTTACTATACTGTACCTCCTTTATTTCCATAAATCCAATAAGCTCAAAAAGAAAGACGTTAGACGAGTGAGTACCAACACTGTGTCTTTAAATTGCATCGCGTTCATATCTTCCCACGTTTTTTTGTGATGAGTTGTCTGATCCGTCAACTCCCAGGGACCGAGCTGTGTTACCGTCAGTGCCTGTCACTGCACATTTATCAGCAGAGCTAGCAGTGCACTCCTGCAGAAAGTAGAAGAGAGGCGCTTTCTGAAGCGGATTGGGCCTAATTCTCTTTAATGAGATTCTTGATGCCTTATTAATGCCTCTCTCTTATTAATATGACAGAGAACATAATTAAAAGGATATTTGGTGGGAGCTGTGGCAGCTAGTCTTGTTAGTCTTTTGATTCTCCGTTTCTTCTTTATTTGAAGAGACGGACCAATGGAGGCTGCCTAATGGTGAAAGCTTAGCTGATTTTCTTCCCTGATATCAGAATGGCTTCTGTAGTCTGCTTTTACAGTTTTACTTTTTTTTTCGTTTCTGTTTTTAAAAACGGTGAAGTTCTATCTGAGGTTTTTCGATAGCTGTGTTATTACAGTCCTCTGTGTAAGTCTTGTTAAACTCTGCAGCTTTGCAGTTCTCAATATAGTGATTAAATCTACCAGACTTCATGTGGGATGGTATAAGATCTCTTTACCTACAACACCCTGTTGCATCAGGTTTCAAATCAGTAAATAAGTAAACCATCAAGTTTCTGATATATAATACAATGCTTCAGTTTCACTTAAATGTTTTCAGAACAGTACATTTAAACTTGAGAGTAAACTTGTAAGTATTGAGTATTGTTTTCTAAAGAGGAGAAAACATCTCTGCAAGGGAGTGGCTTTACACTATTAATGGGGCACTAACTGAACTTGAAAATGACATAACAACTCACAGTAAGATGATTAGATTACAGTTGTGTGTGGACTAATTACAATAAATCGAACAATGCAGCATGAACTGGAATCAGATGAAGCTAACTAAACACACTCTAGTAAAATATAGATTGCATCTACAAAATGCTTTTTCCTGACCAGTTTTGGTGATCCAAAAACAGCTATAAATTATCTGTACTTGATTTTTGCTACCCCTTATTTACTCTTTCTCAAGCTTCAGTTAAAGATACAAATATGCTTGGAAATCTCACGTCCAACATAATTACAATTTTGATCTGGGAAACTGAAGAATCAAGAAAAATCATATTCCTTATGAGGCAGGAATTTTATTATATATTATTTTTTAGGCCTATATCATATAAAGGTAATGGTACTCTTACTACAACAGTTAGCTTTCTGTCGCCAACTGGTTTCCTTCATTGCATGGGTGTGCTGTGGCTGGACAGATAAATCCTGTTTCAACCCTGCTTCAAAGTTTGATATTGACCAGACATCTCAGTCATGAATTTTAATCAGCTGGTGCATGGCCTACTTTTTCCTGATGAGGTATTGGACTTTGAAGAGTGATAACTGTAAGTTTCATACAGTGACAAACCTTGACTAAAGCAGTGTACATATATCCGTTTGCCTGTAACGGTTGTATAACCATGGGGCATTACTTTCCAAACCTCGGAGAAGGAACTTCATATTCTACTAATTGAGATAACAGATGGGCTACAGTCAGTCGAATAACAGTGGTGCTGAAAGAGGGGTATCAGAACGCACAACTAGCCTACTTTGGCAGCTGTCCGACAACCTTAACGAGTTCCATTCCTATCAGCGAAAAACAAGAAACTGCAGTTGCCGTTGGCTAAGCAACACAAACACTAGAGGATGCAGGATTTGAAAAACATCGCCTGGTCTGATGAATCACAGTTCCTGCTGTTTCACGCTGATGGGAGCACCTGGATAAGGCGAAAACCACAGGAGTCCATGGATCCATCCTGCTGAGTGTCAACAATGTGGTGGTGGCAGTGTGATGGCATGGGGTTTGTTTCCATGTCACAGATTGGGTTGTGAACAGTTCATTAACTGGGGGAAACATTGATCTGTAAATGCCACTAGGCTAAGATTGTCCAGGAAAGGTTGTGGGAACATGACAGTGAATTCAGCTCACTGCAGTGGCCTCCCCAGTCACCAGATCTCAGTCCAACCGACCATCTGTGGGAGGAGATGGAACGAACTATTCAGAGTAGAAATCTACTACCAGCCAATGGAGTTGACATGGGCCAGCATCCCTGTGGCGCGCTTTTAAAATCTTGTTGTGTTCATGTCCCAACACATTCAGGCTGTTCTGATACTCTGTTAACTTTTTTTTTTTTTTAACATTTGCCTCTTTACTGTAACTCTGATTATCCCTGACCCTTGACTGATAGGTTATAAAGTAAATAAGAATCTGTTTCTTATGTAAGGAAGAAGACCAAATCAAATCTTTGATCTACCCCCAAATCTCACATTACAAGTTGTACCCTATCCCATTTTGATTTATGAATACAAGAAAGTATCTTCTAACAATAAATCAAACTGATAGTGTACAGATTGTATTTGCGATTTGTGTGTAGGTAAAACTTTTGGTCTATACCTAAATCTTTCAAGTGGCCTACACAGGTTTATAGATTCACAGCCATTCCAGCCATTGGGAGTTTCCCTAACCTGAGAACCACCGCTAATGAGGTATATACATTTCTTTCAGATCAAGAGTACCTGAACACAAACTGAGGTATAAATGACAAAAAAGAAAGGGATATCTCAAGGTATATTTAGGAACAAAATGTATCTATCTTTCAGGATTCTTAGAAGTAGAAATGACTTGTAGAAAATCAATTTAAGATTAAAACAACTCAACAGGGTCATAACATGGTAAAACCCCTCAATCTTAGAGCATGTTTGTCTTGTTAATTGTAATCTTTAGCTGAAGTTCAGACATTAGTTAACAACAAAAGAGGTCTTACTAATGCATCCCATTTAACCCCAAGGACTATCTATAGAGGTACTGTTCTCAGTGTGAAACTGATAACGGTTTTATTCCAACCTTCAGAACTAACAAGTGTCCCCTTGAGTGATATTGGACAAATTATTTTAATCTCGTTATGGCAGGCTGTCAAAGGTTACCCTCTTCATGCTTGCATTAGGTGTTGGTCACACCATCATTTAATTATGTTTTTTCCTTCTTGGATACATTTGCAGTCAGTTGAGACAACAAAATGGAAAGCCTCACACAAGCAAAGAAGTAATCTGAAAAGAGAACTGTCTATCATCAATTGAGATGCAGTGTGTAGAACCTGTCTCTGAAATAACTGGAAAAGTCGTCGAGATAAAGCAAATAGAACTTTAATCAAGCCGGCTTGGAAGCCCCACGTCAGGAAATTCCTTCAGTGAGGACTTAATGTTTACAAACATGAGTGCAGCTTTATAGGAAAATGACGTAGAATCTTGTGGCCGTTCATCCAATCAGAAGCTTCAAATGATGCAAGCTCTGGAAAGTTTGTAGGCTGCCCTGAGGTCATCATAGAGGCAGATGTCTGGTCCTGTTACAACATACAAATGGTACGATCTTGTGGTTTTCTTAACAACGAGGTAACATCTTTAGCTTTGAGAGGAGAAACAGGAAATCCACACACAGACAAACCCAAGGGTGGATACATTCGGGAAAATCCATGGGTGATACATTCGGAGAAACCCATTTCTCTTATCATACAAAAACAGAAGAAGCAGCATAGAGAATAATTTCAATAGGATGTATCTTTAACAACCACTTTGTTGGTTTTGCTAGGCTAGATAAAGCTAATTTGCTCAGTCTGTATACAAGCCATTTCTAATGCTAACATCAATATAAAACATTATATAATTATAACAAAACACTTTCTTCAACTTTCCTATACAGAGTCTTCACAGTGGCCATGAACATAATCTTATTTGGAATGAGCAGAAACATTCTGAAGGGTCATGCAATAGAGCCCTTATTTTTTTGTAGCACTACATAGGCACAATAAGAGAGGAATGTGACATCCTGCACCATAACATACTTTTCTTTCCAAAGCTGGTATTTTACAACTGTAATTAATCAAAGTAAGTGTAGGCCTGATTCTGTTAAAGGTAATTGCAGTCAAGTACAATTAAGCTCAACCCGTTAAACAAAACTGCTGCAAATAAAAGAGGCTGGTTTGACTTCTCTCTGAGACCTTCATTAAGTTCCAGAATTGTTGTGTCAATCTAACATTCAAAATATATATTGATTACTTTTTCAGCACATATTGACTAACCCCAAGAGGTTGACGTCTCATCACATGACCTAATGGAACCAAGCCAAGAACCAGGTTCCTGCTCATATATATTTTAAGGCATGCAATGCTGTAGAGGCTGTTATCCACTGCCTCTACAGAATTGTGCAATTCTTTAAAAGAAACATACAATGTAGTATAGTGAGCTGTTTTCTTTTCTAGCAATATTGCCATGAAAACCATGCTTTCTAAACTACTCTTCTATAAGGGATTTTTCTGGAAACCTTAAAAGGAGATTTAATGTAGCATTCACATACAATCTGGGCACAAAACAGCCCTGAACTCTTAGGGTTTTCAGTTGATGGATGTTCCTTCTGTTGGTCTCTCTTCAGTAAGCACAGGCTTATGGCCATATCTTTAAATAGTACTACTAAGCCAACAATGGCTTAGACATTCAAGGTTGCTAATTGAGATTCCCTAGAGAGCACAGTTGTTGTTGGTACTTTTTTTAATTGATCTAGTGCAACAGAAGGACTTCCTTTGGCAGTGAGTGCAGCTTTTTTTTGTGGCAGAGCTATTCACCTAAGCAGGAAAACAAGGAACTTCCCTACACTTGGTAGGGTCTAAAAACCTGAAGGCTTTGAAAGCTTGTGGGAGATGATAAGCTTGATTTTGTTTTTTTTGTTTTTTTGTTTTTTACATTAACTGTTTTAGGATGTCTACTAAAGACCTCCCACAGAGAGAGACCTTTTGAGAACTTGGCTGACAATAATTATAGAGGGATTTTTAACTTTTGTAAACAATTGAAGTGAAAGGCATTTTGGCAGATTTTACTTGAGTGCATTTAATGGAAAATTCAGGTTTTAGCTTTATAACTACCATAGACTTAATGCAGCTCTTTGTAGACAGAGTGACGCTGTTTGATTAGAATATAATATTTTAAAGTTGGGACTCTGGTGAGAGTTTTATTTTGCATTTTTGCTGGTGAAGGAGTAGGGTATATTTGATGGGAGAGCTACAATACACATCTACAGGGTTGGAATGCAACCGATCTTGGAGAGATTCCAGAACAATATTTTATCTGATTATACAAGGTGTATGGGATTTCCAAAGGCATAGGACATTTCCATTTGCTCAGAAAACATCAGAAGTATTCAGGCAACTGTAGGGCAGGACAGGAAATTGAGTAAGATTTGAGATACACCTATTTTCTACACATATGTTGAAATTAGTTTTTTTCCATCATCTCGTGTGAAGAAAAATAAGGAAAGAGAAGTGATCTAGCCGTTATGGCAGTTTAAAAGACTTAAATAAGCCATGTATGCAAATCATAGAAGGAGGTGAAAGGCTGCTTAGGTTATATTCACAGAATTTTGAGTTTAACCCATAAATGACTGGTGCATTACAGATGCTGATGGTTTTCTGTAAATTAACATCGGGGGCAGGAATAAAAAGTTTGAATTACAAAGCTAGAGAATGGTTTTCTAGGTCTACATAAAATTAGCAGTTGGTTCATGGACTGGGCCTAACCGAGATAAATAAATATTAAATATCTGTTTCCATGATTCTGAATTCGGTTTGGTGTAGGCTAAATATGTATACATTCTATTCCAGCAATCTAGTTTAGGGTTTGCTAGAGTCTTTTTGGATATGAAGCAGTCATTCAAGAGTATTTTAAGTTTTACACATCTGAACCTATAATAATTCCTCTGTAATCAGCAAGTCTTTAGCGGTGCATTTTTATTAAGCCTCAAGGGAATGGACCTATAGTGACTTTGAGGCAGTAGCTAAATTCTAGAAATTGTAAATTGCTGATATTTTTTGTATATCAAAGTTAATAACATGTATTGAAGTGTGTTGTGAATGTCTCTTGCTTGTTATTTTCACACATGTGATGAGAGGTATTTAGCTGTCCATAGGAAATGCTGTATTGTAATTTGTTGTAATTGTCAGATAGCATGACATTCCTGAGAAACTTGTGAAGAATTTCAAGGCAGAAAAACTTATTTTGTCAGAGCAACAACACAAACACAGAATAACAGCCTGGAAGGAGCACTTTATACAAATCTTTTTATATATATATTTTTTAATATTTCATTAAAATTGATCGAATTGTCTGTTGCATAATACCAAATAAAACCACATTCAATGCAAACTAGGCAGTCTTGAAAACGAAATTAAAAGTGCAGTATTGTTAATAGATTTAAGCTGCTGTATGTCTTGAATCGTATTGATTAGTTTTACGTCACACGCTGGTCCAAACACAGTCTTTATCAAGGTCAGAGTTCTACCATCAGAACAATTACTGGCACGACAGAGTTTGGGAACTGATCATAGGGAACAACACTCTGTTCATTCCCTTTGCTCTTATGTATTTGCATATCATCAAACCTTAAAAGTAAAAGTAAAGATTTTGAATCACTAAATAGTCAATAATGGGGGTGGGGGGGTATCCAAAATAGTATTCCATATCTCCAAACACAGTTTCATTCCTGTTTTCGTTTCCTGTTATCAATCTGAAGAATTCATACAAAAATCTTGAAAAAAATGGTAACCTATGAAATGGGAGAAATGACAAAGCAGTGAAAAATCTTTTATCTGCTGCTGCATCAAATCAAACATTTTCTTCCTCTCAAAGCGCTGCTTCAAAGCTAACTTCAATCCTGACCTGAACAACTACTTTATAGTAGTTTGAAGGTTATTTTAATTGACTTGTTTTTCTGTTTGTTTTTTTTATGTTCCCAGTTACCAGCTGCTTAAGTTAAAAATGTTTTGTACGACATGGTTTTTGTTTTCTTTCTAGTGTTCCCTTTGAAAAGGGACTTTAATTCTCATGAAAGGTGAGAAACAATGGCTCTAGACACAGACCGGCGCCGTGCCAAGAGGCGCCAACAGAGCTTCCTCTCACAGCACTGCTTCTTAATGTTGTTCAGGTCATGGCTGAGGTTACCTTAGATGTTGGCCTCTCAAGAAAACCATTTGAATTGTTTAATTGGTTTGCGTGCATTAATGCAATACCACTTGATATCATCTCCTCAGATTAAAAAACAAAACAATAAAACTAGTCTTGAGAGCTGAAGAGGCCCACCTTTTACAAAACAGTCTGCTTGCTCAGGCCTCTGTCGCAAAGCAGTGTTATTGCGAAATGACAGCTTAGTAAAAATACACAGAATATCTGGTATGAACAGGACAACATCTGAATAGGCCAGTCTCTTAGAATTTGCACAAATAGTAATGGATCAAGGTAACAGACACTATTACCATGACATGTATAAGAGTATGAAGAAAAATTATGTTTACATGATTGTAGTGCTGAGCACACAATCACACACTAAAGTCATCAAAAGGAGTTAATATAATTGGTTATGGTACTATTTAGCACAGTGATTTAACTGCAAATGAATACCAACAGGGTGGAAGTGAGTATCAATGTATCATTCACTTAAACTGCTGAATATAGGGTCATGTGTAAAAACAATCGGCACAGGGCCACAGCATTTCCCATACGTAAGTGGTATGGAAGTGATCAGAGAGCCTCAAACAGCACCTCAGGCACTGTTTTGACATATTTGTAACGTGGAACAAACTTTAATATTTGTATTTCAGTTGAAAGTTTGGGGTATAACAATAGCACCAACATTGGTGTTGGCTTGGCAAACCCATATGCTTGTGTATTTACTTGTTTTGGTTACAGTACATGTAGTGACTGTGGACACCCTGCCTTAAAAAATTGTTTTAGCAGAAAAAAGCTACTAAAAAAAACAAACCCCTGATTTATTAATTGTATTTTTTTAGTTTATAGCCTCCAACATCCTACATGTTGATGAGATCACCCATGAATATGATAAATAATCCAGAGCTAATTCTTGGAAGAATGTCTAATACATAATGTATTTTAGTGGAGCAAAGTTCTCTCTGAACTATCAAATGTCTCACACAGCAGCTCTCTGTATTTGGGTAGTTAAATCTGATTAATTTGCTCTGCCTTTTACGGCCTTTAAAAAAACTCTGGAAGAGTTTTTAAATAAAATCTGGATGCAAAAGAACTGCTTGGTAAATAGCTTGTTTTTTGTTTTTATAAATTCAGACTGTCAGGGTTAATTTGTTGCATTCCTCTCTATTGTACCATAAAAAAGTAATTTAAATTGTTATTAATTTAAAAGAATGTGTTGGATGTGTTGCATTCACATCCATTCGTACTTTATTTAACAGCAATCAGGAGATCAAAAAATGCTTAATGTTATGAAGTCACCATTTCATGCATAGACTGTAAATGCACTCCAAAGACTACTGAAAAACACAGATTGGGAATGATGACTGAAAGCTATCAAAGATAAATAACACCTACAAATACCTGAGAAAATCATCCCACCTGTTTTATCTAATCCTCCAGTACTTTTCCAGTAAACAACAAAGTCTGAAAAACAGACTTCACTGTTTACCTGAGATTACACTGTTGATAAGATTATGAAATACTTGCCTCCAGGCTAAATTATTAAAAAAAAAAAACTTAATAAACTGTCTAACCTAGGTATGACAAAACTTTGTAATGTTTAACAAAAAGGTGGATGGCCATGACAGCATTGATTTCCAACTAGGACAAAGTATTGTGAACCCTGAAGTGAAATTACCAAATATCATAATCTCTGTCTGTTATTTCAGGAGACCAGCAGCCTTGGTTAAACTTTTACAGGGAGTCAGCTTTTTTTCTCTCTAATGTAGAAGTATTCTTTGTGTCTATTTATTCAGGATTTAAAGTGACTGCAACTTTCTGCCTTTTATTTCCTTTCTTTGTATGGTTACTCTTTTACAATTGATCACTTTCTATAACTTGATTTTATTAGCCAATATCTGGTAGTATGCCATGTAAATTAAACATATTCAGTTTCAGTCTTCATGCTTTTGCAGACATTATGGGACTGGCCTCAGACCTCAAAAACATAGAAACACATCTGTGTTGTTTGTTAGCATTAATTGTGGGTTCAAACTAAAAATATAATGTAAGTTTACTATATAGGCCTATATAAAATGTTTTTTTTTGTTATCCCCCAATTGAACTTCTCCCTTAATAGAGAGGAGGAATACTTAAGTCAAACTGTAAACTGCTAGGGCATAAAGATGATTTTATAAATAAAAACTACAAAGCAACCACCCCAAAGGGACAGTTTATGGTCTTCAGCCTGTACTGTACATGATTTATTAGAATTGGATTCAAACTCAGTTGAGAAGAACAGCCATTTGCTTAAGAAATGCATTTTGTTCCTTCATTACAAGCATTAGTTCTGGCAAAAATGTACAAAGTAGGCAGTTTGTGTACTTTGAAGTGTGTTTACTTCGCCTCCTGTAGTCTTACAGTCTTTACCCAACGTTTGGGCACTGTTTATGTCCTCGAGTTATTTAGTTAACCCGGCACCATTAATAACCAAATGAACTGTTAATTTGATATTTGATGACAGTTATTTGAAACATGTAGCCTATTACTGTTTTATTTTTGTTTTATATTACAATCTAGTTTATTTTTTATATACTGTAGAAACCAATGCTACTGTATTAGACAACAGCCTCCAGAAATAAGATACATTATGCAATACCTCTGATCTGACAAAAATCTCACGAATGGAATGCAATCCTGTTAATGATCAGCAGTGTGTGCTCCCTGGACTTCAGTGGGTTATCCATCTTCAGATATTTGTTTTTCGGAATTGCATAACTTCCAAAGTGTATTCCTGCATATAAACCAATGTTAGAAAATTAGTTGGGGTGGATTTTTAGATTTACACCTTTAACCTTTTACAATTTATTTTCAGAAATAAGGCGTATGAATCAAATTATTTAGAAAACCTTCAATGCCTACAGTATAAAATGTTTTGCCTGAAGCTTGTAAACTGCAGAACTATGATTGAGCAAGAGTTCTTATTTTTCAAATAAACGTATGCTGTCCATAAAAAAACAAAAAATCTTCTGTCTCTGATAGGTGTCTGGCAGGATGCCACAGTGCACATCAGATGAAATAATTTGTTTCAATTAATTTTGACAAATCATAGGAAAGGGGTAGGAAATAAATAATCCGAATATTTTCAGGAATGTCCTGAAGTGCACATATTGAATTTATATTTAATAACAAGTGGGCTGAATTAAAGATAAATTTAAGGACATTATATGCATACATTATTTTGAAGTGTCTTTTCTCCCCATCCAGTTCACAAAATATGTGATTATGCAGTGCTACCACCAAACATGCCTCAGTCAAACCACCAAACATTTTCTGTTCAGATAAACCGCTTGCCCTCCAGTCTGCTTTACACATTGCTTGGAATTTCTTAAAGGAGGCTAATTGATTTGTGCAGCTTTGTGAGCCAGTTTAACTGTAGCATATCTGAACATATTTGAATGGATAATCCCTGAGTTAGAAGCATAAAGGATTTAACATTTTTCTAGATGTAGAAGTCTTATTTGATCATATGCAGTTATAATTTATAGGTTAATTTTAATATACATTTTCATGAATCAGACATGACAGCAATTTTAGTTCAGTAGAAAGTTTCCTCCTGTTTACATTCTCAGACAAATTAGTTGCTCTCTCATTTGTATATAAACAACACTTTGCTTCTACATTTTTACTTGAATGTTTGTTTAGAACTTGGCAAGCTTTCTCAGGGTGTGTTGTCAAGCATAATGGTTACATAGACGTATCCAAAATAGATAATGGATGATGTTAAACAAACTGGGCTGCTGTACTGTGGCTTAAAACCTCATCAAGTTGCAATTACAGATGTCAAGTTGATTCTCTCCAAATTCCTTTCTGTCCTTGTGTTAATTTTCCATGAGAAGCCTAAATTCTAATTAAAATTACTGTATGCATTATAAATAAGGCGTTTAAATATTTTAAATATAATAAAATAGCTTTTTTACTGTTTTGCAGTCATGCAGAACACAGGGCCCTAACTTAAGCTGTTTTTTGATTGTAGTTGTACTAAGGCAAATCAGAATACAGCATTCATTCACTTTCATAAATGCCTGATGCTTTACTGTGATTTGTGTATTCACACTATTATGTAATTCTCACAAATTTTCCTACTCCCCCTCCCCCTAGCCAGTATGACATAATTAGAGAACGTTTTGAATTGCATAATTACACATTAATATAAGGAGTGCAGGCAGATAACTTTTTGCTACTGAGAGTGGATGACTTTCACAGCTTGTGCTGCACGACTCTCATCTAGTTATTGAATATGATGGAGATTCCTTGTTGTCAGTTGTTGTCAGTAGTTTATAGAATAAAACATAAATGTTCATTTTACCCAAAACACATACCTATAAATAGTAAAACCAGAGAAACTGATCATTTTGCAATGGTCTCTTATTTTTTTCCAGAGCTGTATTATGCTCATGTTTTGAGCTGAAACTTAAAACAGAATTTGTACCTCAGTAGATTGTGTAGACTCCCTAATTTTATAATGAATGAATAACATACACAGAAAGCAACACAAACAAGCAAAATATTTGTATATAGCTCAAAAGTGTTGAATCTTTATGAAAGTAATCCATGGTTTCACATATAATCCACAAACTGGATTATTTTAAATTATTGAACATTTTGTTGTTTATTCCTTAAAGAGTTGGCAAGAGGCAACACAGAGTTGAGATGGAGATAGGTGGTGAGTTTTGCATGTTCGTCAAACAATTCTATTGCATTGTTTGATATGCAACATAGTGTTATTCAAATCTTAAATCAAATTTGATAGGCAGTTGCCTTTATTCAAACTAACATTCTATGTACAACTTACACAACTTTAAAAGCAGGTACAGCATAGATTTAGCCAAATAAGGAAGCTAAACAAAACTATTTAAAACATTTAAAATACGACTATGGTTTATGTTATTAAACTTTAAATAGAGCTAGAAAAATAACAGAAAACAATATGATGTTACATATAATACCTTACAAAAATTTTAAAGATAACTATTTTCCATCTGCACATTTTGACAGTGGTCATAAATTAATCTAATTGATCTGAGTCTAGAAACCTCATTCAACTGATACAGTAGGCTGTGATAGTCGTGTGGCCACGCCCCCATTACCCAGAAGACCTATGAAGTGCGCTTGACATATCAATGATGGATAATTTTCATAACGCAAGCCCTGCATTGCTCTGTGAACAGTGCAACCACTCATTTTAGTGCTTTTTAGACTTAAAGAAAATGCACAGCACCCACACAGTTATTCTGATTTTAATTTGTTCTTCATCCTCTGGGAGTCAGTCATTTCTTTTGAAAGATGCTTCTAATCGTTAGAAACCAAATGTAAGATCCCACCTCCTGTACTCTGCAGTGGAATCCAGTCTGGCAGCAGGAACTACTGTAACAAAAATGCTCACATGAAGATTTGTCTTCCAATTATTTCCTTGCGGAAATTGGGGATTTAACTTTCATTTCCAGGGATCACAGAGCATTTGAACAATCTAAAATAACAGAAATAAAATAAAGAATTTGTAGGATATAAAAAACACAAACCCACCCCATGTTTCTGTTTTTGTTTGTTTGTTTAGTGTATAGTAAATAATAATACTGGTGAGGGTTGCACTCTCATTTAAGAACATTACTTATAATTTGTAGATTTTGAATCTTTGTCATGGCCATTAATTGAACAATTAGTCATATTTCTCAGTATAAACATGTTTCACTCTGAAACTCTTTCATTTTTAAACTCATTAAGTCATAAAATGAAAGATTTAATTGTGTTTAGAAATCTGCTGCCATAGAATCCATGTTTTATGCTTCTGTGGGCTATTGTTATTTTATTGTATGTGTTCAGATCATTCATATACAGGCTACATACTGTTGGCCCTGCTTTGTCTTGTCTCTAGTGTATAGCTCTAAAAGGTCATTCCAATCTATCCCATATTAATAAAGATTCAATGCAGGTGACATGACAACACAACAGAAAGGATAATTGAGAGAAGGGTTCATTAAAGGACTGTATTCATGTTTTTTCTTTAAATGTTGGATGCTTATTTATGGATTTGTTAGCTGCTTAACAAAACTGATATTTAGATTATGGTGTGAATTTCGACCTCTGTCCTAGATTGAGAAATGTGCCACAGTTTTTTTTTCAATTGCACTCTATCACGGAAACTGCAGGAAGAGTCTTGACCCTACCAGCTACAGGGAAAAGTAATATAGTGTTTAAATCTGATTATTGCTGTTTTATTGTCATATTCAGAAGCAAAATATACCCAGTGTTTTTAACTATAGAGTCTGGATATTTCAAACAAAGGTCATTTTTCATATTTACCTCAGATTTATTAAGGTATTCTGAAGCAATTTTTTTGTATGATTAATAAATAGCAAAAAACAAAGTTCCAAGAGGCAGTCAGACATGGTAAACTTAGAAATGATGTTCAGTGTACCATTTAAATCTTAAATGCAAATTCGTACAATACTAAGCCTCATAAAGTTCAGTAAATAGTGCTTTTTGTGTTTCTGTATTTGGCATATTGTTTATATAACCTATACTCCTCTGTTATTGCTCAGACTACGATTACATATTCTATCTGGAACCAATTCCAGAATATTGCTACCCAGTTTGTGAATATTGTAGCAAGATCCCAGATTGCTCTTGCACACATTCTTCATTCTGAAGTGGCACACTGGAATTAAGCATTACATTGCAAAATGTTGAGCAGGCTTGCAGATGTAAATAATATCAACGGATGAGCATTTACAAAATGTTTGGGTAGTTTGTTCAGAAACCAACAAGTCTTCATTTCTCTTTTATGTATAGTTGAGCTCAGTTTTTATTTGTGTGCTCTATTACTTCTTAAACTTGGTTAGCTTTTACAGTTCCCTTCCTGATTTTGATTATCTGTGACAAATCATTAGAAAAAAAGTATGTTCTGTTCTTGTGTGTGTGTGTGTATATATATATATATAAAACAAAAGGACCAGAATTATTCCCAGGCTGAAGTTAAAAATCCTTTATATATATATATATATATATATATATATATATAAAGGATTTTTAACTTCAGCCTGGGAATAATTCTGGTCCTTTTGTTTTCTTCCCTCCTGCTCCAACTCTTTATTGTGCAACATATTTTTTTGTTTTTTTTTGTTTGTTTTTTACTGTCAAACAGTCTAGGGCCATCATCATCTAGGGACACACCATAAGTAAAGCAGAACCAGCAGTGATGATTAAAAAATAAATCTATATGCATATAGATTTATTTTTGAATCATCACTGCTGGTTCTGCTTTATTTATCTAATTATTAATACTTGGTTATCAGTCAGAAATAAGCTATGCCACTTCATGGAAACATCCTGGGGGTGAAATGGAATTGTGCTTCTCTGTGATGGTGTGTCCCAGCCCTGACCATACTCATACTCATACTCATACTCATACTCATACTCATACTCATACTCATACTCATACTCTCTCTCTCTCTCTCTCACCAGCCTGGGTGGGCGCTCTGGCCATGGGCATGATTTTCCTGTGCTCTCCCATCGTCAGCATGTTTACAGATCACTTTGGCTGTCGGAAGACCGCTGTCGGCGGAGCAGTCGTGGCTTTCATCGGACTGCTGACCAGCTCCTTTGCAAAGTAAGGGCTTTTTATGAACGTGAATACAGTGAGGGAAAAAAGTATTTGATCCCCTGCTGATTTTGTACGTTTGCCCACTGACAAAGAAATGATCAGTCTATAATTTTATTGGTAGGTGTATTTTAACAGTGAGAGACAGAATAACAACAAAAAAATCCAGAAAAACGCATTTCAAAAAAGTTATAAATTGATTTGCATGTTAATGAGGGAAATAAGTATTTGACCCCTTCGACTTAGTACTTGGTGGCAAAACCCTTGTTGGCAGTCACAGAGGTCAGACGTTTCTTGTAGTTGGCCACCAGGTTTGCACACATCTCAGGAGGGATTTTGTCCCACTCCTCTTTGCAGATCCTCTCCAAGTCATTAAGGTTTCGAGGCTGACGAACTCGAACCTTCAGCTCCCTCCACAGATTTTCTATGGGATTAAGGTCTGGAGACTGGCTAGGCCACTCCAGGACCTTAATGTGCTTCTTCTTGAGCCACTCCTTTGTTTCCTTGGCTGTGTGTTTTGGGTCATTGTCCTGCTGGAATACACATCCACGACCCATTTTCAATGCCCTGGCTGAGGGAAGGAGGTTCTCACCCAAGATTTGAGGGTACATGGCCCCGTCCATCATCCCTTTGATGCGGTGCAGTTGTCCTGTCCCCTTAGCAGAAAAACACCCCCAAAGCATAATGTTTCCACCTCCATGTTTGACGGTGGGGATGGTGTTCTTGGGGTCATTCCTCCTCCTCCAAACATGGCGAGTTGAGTTGATGCCAAAGAGCTCGATTTTGGTCTCATCTGACCACAACACTTTCACCCAGTTCTCCTCTGAATCATTCAGATGTTCATTGGCAAACTTCAGACGGGCCTGTACATGTGCTTTCTTGAACAGGGGGACCTTGCGGGCGATGCAGGATTTCAGTCCTTCACGGCGTAGTGTGTTACCAATTGTTTTCTTGGTGACTATGGTCCCAGCTGCCTTGAGATCATTAACAAGATCCTCCCGTGTAGTTCTGGGCTGATTCCTCACCGTTATCATGATCATTGAAACTCCACGGGGTGAGATCTTGCATGGAGCCCCAGACCGAGGGAGACTGACAGTTATTTTGTGTTTCTTCCATTTGCGAATAATCGCACCAACTGTTGTCACCTTCTCACCAAGCTGCTTGGCGATGGTCTTGTAGCCCATTCCAGCCTTGTGTAGGTCTACAATATTGTCCCTGACATCCTTGGACAGCTCTATGGTCTTGGCCATGGTGGAGAGTTTGGAATCTGATTGATTGATTGCTTCTGTGGACAGGTGTCTTTTATACAGGTAACGAGCTGAGATTAGAAGAGTCCCTTTAAGAGAATGCTCCTAATCTCAGCTCGTTACCTGTATAAAAGACACCTGGGAGCCAGAAATCTTGCCGATTGATAGGGGATCAAATACTTATTTCCCTCATTAACATGCAAATCAATTTATAACTTTTTTGAAATGCGTTTTTCTGGATTTTTTTGCTGTTATTCTGTCTCTCACTGTTAAAATACACCTACCATTAAAATTATATACTGATCATTTCTTTGTCAGTGGGCAAACATACAAAATCAGCAGGGGATCAAATACTTTTTTCCCTCACTGTATGCTTTTAAACCTCCCCATGCCCTGGCACTTAGAGCTCACTGGAGTCTCTCCATCTTAAACGCCTGAAACTCAGTGCTCCCAAGTGGCTTAACTGATGAAAAACCTCTGCTCAGATGGCAGGATGGACCCTTTAAGCCTTCAGATTGCATCTGTGTTATTCAAGAAAGACTGGTGGCACTCGGGCGTGAAGGAGTTTTAAATCATCTAGGTAACGCTTCATCTTCATTGATGTTTACCTTCCAGTACAACTATTTAAGAGCTAAAAAAACAGCTCAGTGGTATTCGCTGCATTTTACTTTTTACTTTTATCTACTGATTTGCTATTAGCCCTTATATTGATATTAAGTGGTTTCTATTAAGTCAGGTTGGCACAAAAGAATATAGTTTAACTGACGCATTGTTTTTCTGTACAGGTCCCTGGAGTTGCGTTACTTCACGTACGGGATTCTCTTCGGCTGTGGCTCATCCTTCGCCTTCCAACCTTCCTTGGTCATCCTCGGGCACTACTTCCATCGACGGCTGGGGCTGGCCAATGGTGTGGTGACTGCGGGCAGTAGTGTTTTCTCCATGGGCCTACCTGTACTGTTGAAGAAGGTGGTAGAGCCCCTGGGCTTGAGCACCACTTTCCTGATTCTCAGCATCTTCATGTTAATTCAGGCAATGCTGGCTTTCACCTTCCGCCCTCTGATGGTTTCAGACTCTGTGGTCGCCCAACCTGCGGACACTGAGAGCCACTGGCAAAGAGGCCTGGCCCAGATAAAGAAATACTTCAACCTAAGGGTGTTCCACATAACCACTTACAGAGTGTGGGCTTTTGGAGTGGCAACTGCAGTTTTCGGTTATTTTGTGCCATATGTTCATTTGGTGAGTGATGGTCTATTTTTGCAGCCAGTGTGTCTAAATAAGAGCTACAGAATACTTTCACCTTTTACCATTGTTGCGTGAAGTTATGAAAAACCTTCTATAACATTTCAAGGCAATCAGAGGTAGGTGAATGTAAGAAAATAATAACCCCCCCTCCCAATAAAAGGAGCTCGTATTGTTATTTCAGCTGTTACACACCATAAACAAACAAAACCCCGGCTTTTGTTGAGTGCAGGTTTAGGGGTTATGAAACAAGAACGGGGGTGTTGGAAAGACTGTTGACATTAACTAGTGGTCACAGGAAGCTCTAAGTACAGCATATTCTATAAACATTGATCTTCAAAGCCATTGATTATATCCATTTAGAGTATTATACAAAGGAGAAAAATATTTAACTGGGTTCTAACCTTTGCCAGGAAATAGTTATCTGCATAAGCTTCTCCACCTGGATGGTATGGGGGTACATTTGGAACCATGCCTTTCACATACTGTAAGCTTAAGAGGTTTTCCTGGTATTCATTGTTTTTTCCCCACAGCATTAACCGTATTACCAGTTGTTCTTGTTATAATGCCGTGAATTAAAAAGCCATCCCAAATAATAAAATTACAAATATCCTTCTTCACCTTTAAATCCTTCGAGGTCTTTTGTTCAAGACATGTTTATATTGGTTTCCATGCAAGTTGCCAACAGCTTTAACCGAGTTCTGCACAATTTGTTTTTGTAGGATATTTTGAAATGGTTTGGTTTATTTTACTTTGTCGAATGTGACATCAGTACATGATACACCTGTGGGAGAGAATTGTTCAGTTAACTGGAACAATTCTAGGAAGGAAGAAAAAGAAATGAGATTGCATGAAGCTTCTCTTTATTCTACTGTGCCAGAAAATACAGAACTAAGATATGGATTCGTTAGCATATGTACACGAGTAAGAATGAAATGAAGTGTGTTCTTTGTTCTAGATAAGCCACGTGAATGAAGAGTTTAAAGAAACCCAGAAAGAATGGATTCTGTTGGTGTGCATCGGGGCAACGTCGGGAGTGGGCCGCTTGCTCTTTGGTAAAATCGGAGACCTCATTCCAGGGGTGAAGAAAATCTACATGCAGGTAAGAAAAAGGTTGTATCTTTTGTCCTACCCATATCCACATCAGTGTCCGACTAATTTTATTTTTAGCTTGATTAAACTTATCCGGTAACATTTACATTGACTGTGCCTTCCGTTGTCTCGCTAGGTGGCGTCATTCATGGTGCTGGGTCTGATGTCGATGATGATCCCTCAGTGCCGTGTGTTTGAGGGGCTGATTGTGGTGTGTCTCTTCCTGGGGCTGTGCGATGGCTGCTTCATCACTCTCATGGCACCCATTGCGTTTGAGCTGGTGGGGCCAATGCAAGCATCCCAGGCTATTGGCTACCTCTTGGGCCTCATGGCTTTGCCAATGACTGCAGGCCCACCCATCGCAGGTAAATGCACACCCACATATTCTTATGGCATTTTGGGCCATGCTTGCAATTTATTTTTTTAATTTGACTTCCCTAATACACTCACCTAAAGGATTATTAGGAACACCTGTTCAATTTCTCATTAATGCAATTATCTAATCAACCAATCACATGGCAGTTGCTTCAATGCATTTAGGGGTGTGGTCCTGGTCAAGACAATCTCCTGAACTCCAAACTGAATGTCTGAATGGGAAAGAAAGGTGATTTAAGCAATTTTGAGCGTGGCATGGTCGTTGGTGCCAGACGGACCGGTCTGAGTATTTCACAATCTGCTCAGTTACTGGGATTTTCACGCACAACCATTTCTAGGGTTTACAAAGAATGGTGTGAAAAGGGAAAAACATCCAGTATGCGGCAGTCCTGTGGGCGAAAATGCCTTGTTGATGCTAGAGGTCAGAGGAGAATGGGCCGACTGATTCAAGCTGATAGAAGAGCAACTTTGACTGAAATAACCACTCGTTACAACCGAGGTATGCAGCAAAGCATTTGTGAAGCCACAACACGTACAACCTTGAGGCGGATGGGCTACAACAGCAGAAGACCCCACCGGGTACCACTCATCTACACTACAAATAGGAAAAAGAGGCTACAATTTGCACAAGCTCACCAAAATTGGACAGTTGAAGACTGGAAAAATGTTGCCTGGTCTGATGAGTCTCGATTTCTGTTGAGACATTCAGATGGTAGAGTCAGAATTTGGCGTAAACAGAATGAGAACATGGATCCATCATGCCTTGTTACCACTGTGCAGGCTGGTGGTGGTGGTGTAATGGTGTGGGGGATGTTTTCTTGGCACACTTTAGGCCCCTTAGTGCCAATTGGGCATCGTTTAAATGCCACGGCCTACCTGAGCATTGTTTCTGACCATGTCCATCCCTTTATGACCACCATGTACCCATCCTCTGATGGCTACTTCCAGCAGGATAATGCACCATGTCACAAAGGTCGGATCATTTCAAATTGGTTTCTTGAACATGACAATGAGTTCACTGTACTAAACTGGCCCCCACAGTCACCAGATCTCAACCCAATAGAGCATCTTTGGGATGTGGTGGAACGGGAGCTTCGTGCCCTGGATGTGCATCCCACAAATCTCCATCAACTGCAAGATGCTATCCTATCAATATGGGCCAACATTTCTAAAGAATGCTTTCAGCACCTTGTTGAATCAATGCCACGTAGAATTAAGGCAGTTCTGAAGGCCAAAGGGGGTCAAACACAGTATTAGTATGGTGTTCCTAATAATCCTTTAGGTGAGTGTATATGTGTGTGTGCGTGCGTATACACACACACACAAACGGTACCACTGAGCTAAAGTGTACTGATTTTGTGAAATGAGTCCATCAAGACTTTCTTCCTTCTTAATGGTAATGTATAGTTTCCTCAAATCTTATCTCATATCACTCTGTGGTACCTTTTACAAGTACGACTGCGGTTCTTCAATTTAAATCTATTAGCTAATCAATGGGGATGCCATATTAATTTATAAATACTCTTTGGCTTTAAATCTTGAAAGTGTTATGAGATTTATTACCTTTATCCATGTCTTTTATTTTCAATTTCACAATGCGGCAAGACTGTATTTTTTTAACTTGCAAATCAGGCTTTTCTAACCAACTATTTTTTTAATACTTTAGACACATTATTTGGCTACATTATCTGCCACAATTACACACACACTTACAGCTGTAGGTGAGGAAAATATTTCACACCTCATAGAAGTTGGCCATGTCTAAATTGTTCAGCTGACACATTTGGAGGCAGACTGAGCAATTCTACATAGTTCTAAAGCTTTAAGTGGGGGATAAAAATCCTGGCACTCTATTTTAAATGTAAGTGCTTTCAATTATTAAAACTGCAATTACCTTCCTATCTGAAGCACCAGGTTTCCAATTTCCTCTGACTCACTGAATCAATACCTTTATTGACATACTACTGCATGCTAAAGTGCAATTTATGTATCTTCTCATTACTTAGGAACTGGCATTGATCAGACCACACATTTGCATCCTATTGTGTCATACACTTTTATCTAATGACACAAAAGACATTTGAATCCATAGATCGCAAAAGTGGCAAAGGCATTGCTCTGAAGTGGAGATGATGGAATATGAAATAATGATCCTTTCACTATATTGAACCAGGAGGATGGCACACAAATGCACACACTGCTCAAATACCCAACAGTGTGTGAGAGACGCACAGGAGCATGTGCAGGTTGATTCTGCTCCACAGTAGCAGAATGTTGCCGATGGCATTCATAAGTATATTTGTCAGTGGCAGAAAAGTGGGGAAAATTGCTTGGAGTCTTACAGGTTACCAATGAGAAGCATCGTTTAGTGGCGTTTCAGGTTTGACTACTGCAGCATAGTACAGTAACTGCTGCTATAGAAACATTCAATACAGGGCACTCCTCTACTTCCCTGAGGTTAATTACACATCATTAGACATGTTTAAAAACTGTTTAAAATCAATTGTAATGCCATTTAATTACAGAATTACACTCTTAATATACACAATTTTTCATTGCAATGCAGGTCTGTATAATCTTTCATGCTTCATTTTGCATACAAATAATACATTCATATACAATAAATAATGCTTCATCTTGCAGGGCTCCTTCATGATTATTTTGGAAACTACCATGTGGCGTTTTACCTTGCGGGCGTTCCCCCAATGGTGGGGGGCATGGTGCTGTTCTTCGTCCCATACATTCACCAGCGTTTGCAGAGGGCCCGGCCGACAGAGGACCCCAGCAATGACAAGATGCTCCCCCCCCCTAGCTCAGCCAATGGGGGGATTCTGCCTGGGTTCACTGACTTTGAGACGCACATCTGAAATATCTGATGAAGAAAGGTAAACCGCCCCATTCCCAGTTTCAATGCAGAATGTGTATAGATGTTTTTATCAAGATATTTGTTTAAATCAATTGTTGTTTTATACTATACTTTCCAGATTCAGGTGCAAGTTATGAAACAGTTTGCCACTGCCAAACATAACCTAATGAAACAAGCAATAATGATGTGTCAGAAACCCTTAGAGGATTGTCTTTCAATAGCAGATGCTGGCTTGACGTAGCAGTTCATGCTGAACATTGAGTCTAAAGAGGTGTGAGTGACTGAGTGGGCAAGTGATGGTGGAACAGAGTGTTGTATAATGAACAGCAATACTGTAAACCTAGTGGTCACGCTTGATTTATTGAAGTGGCATTCATTGTGTAGTTCTATGTGTATTCCAGACACCACAAACACCAGAGCCTGTACTTTTTTGGACAAGGATTGCTTTAAGCATTATTTATTAAACCCCTTTCAGGGAACCAGGGTTATGGCAGCAACCTACACTTTCTGAACCTGAAATTGTGCAGCAAGTCCTGACTACCACACTTCATACTTTTTGTACAAAATTGGTAAAACTGCAGTATTTGAGAACATTACTTTATCACTAAGCTATTACTTTACAACGGCTGTTAATAACTTAATAACAGAATAAATCTAACAGCTCGTTTTTAGTCTTCACAGTAAACTAGCTCTGAACTGATGTGTAAACTAATTTCATCTGTGCCCTCTTTTTGAATTGGGAAGTATTAGAAATGTCAGTGAGTTATTTATTGTGCTCTGTTCCTTTCTTCTGCATGTGCCCTGACTCCTCTGTGGATTTTATTCTTTCAGGGATTCCAGCCACCAGCAATAGATGATTTCTGCAGTTGTCACTGTGTGTTCACTTTCAGTATTTTGGAATTACAATAATCCAGTTCACCATTCAGATGAAACGTACTGTCGCAGCATAACCAGACTCAGGAAGGCCTAACATTAACTCAAGCTCTGCGGATAAAGAGATTTAGATAAAGAGATTAATATTTTTTTTTCCCTCCAACAAGAAATTGAATGAGAGTTTTAGCGGAGACTGTACTGGCACTCTGGTACTGGTGGTTGAGGTAAGGATTAATTTCAATAAATTGGCACTAGCTTGTAATGTGGAAACAAATAGCACCTTCTATTGTTCAGGTCCTACTTTCCATGGGTGAAAGGACCTACCTTCCTTGCACAATGTGGTAGCATATGCTGTTTTTATCACTGTGGTTTTGATTTTTAGTTGCAAATATGAATTACCCATATAACCAGAGAATACATCAAGGTCATAGCATTGTACACCAATGATGTACATTGTTAGCTCAGAAAATGTGTCCTTTTGAAATGTGAATCACAAAAGCCTTGCCAAGGTAATAAACTTGCCATGGTTATTAGGTATATATATATTTTATATAATTTTTTTAATGGCTGTTCCCTAAACATCACATTAAGGCTTTTGTTTGCCATGTTCAGATCATTAACCATATTGTCTGTAAACTTTTTGTATTTTTTTCTTTATCAGATATGTAATCAAATATCAATGTGAATGTTAGGGTGTACTTAAAAAGCACAGGGATTGAAGATATTTTATATAGTCCATTTGTAAAGTTTTAGATTTTAGCCTCATAAAAGGTCAATTTGTTTTCTCGTTTGAGAAGCACATCCTCCCTTTAAGATCAGATTGTGAATCATCAGCAGTAATATTCCTTAATGGGGCATTTGAGGAAATAGGCATTGATGTTAAAATTTTAGATCCACTTATTGAAAGGAACAAGAATTAGCCCCCCGGAGGTGTGAACTCTGATGGCATGTTATACCTGCTAATGCAGTATAACCCAAAGTAGCTTTGGAAAAGAAACTGCAAAAATGTTGTTGTTTTTTTACTTTTGTTTGGGGGGGTAAGAGTGGTTGCAAATACCGTTTGTTTTTAATTAACCCATTAATTCCATAGATGGGTACAACATGAATTTTAAGTATTCCAAGTATTAAAAAAATACCACTGAGTATCTGAAATTTGATAATGAATCAGAATTTAAAATAATCTTCATTGAAAAGTTCAGCATAATAATAGACTGTTTGTGCAGCTCTTACACTTCTCAGGCCAGTAATCAGCCTGATTTCCAAATGCTTATATATGTTTGATATTTTGTCCAAATATATGAAAAACAAAACAAAATCAGTAGATTTTTATGAGTCAAGCTACCATTGTGTATAGTGTACTTTTATTTCCTGAAATAATTTGTGAGTATATAGAATCAAATAAATATAACAGCTGATAGAATAATCTCAAAAACCTGCAGCTTTATCAGTAACTACAACCCCCTTAGTCATAGAAGCCAAAAAGGTACTTAAGGTACCTCAGTAGAAACAGAGTAAATTATAATGACATGATAAAGAATCGTTATTAGCATTAGTAATAAAACAGTAGTAATAGTATTAACTCACTGACATCACTGGGGTGTTGAAACCATCTTTCTAATACAGCCACATGAATATAACAATTAAAATGAACATAAGCTTGATTTCTGTACTATTGCACCTTTTTAAAAGCCCGTCCTTGTATATACACTTTTTTGGCCATGTAGGAAAAATCTGTGAAGATTAAACCAGGTATAAATCCTTCAGTAATTCTGTATATTATTGATGTACTTGTGTTGGTTATATTGTAGCTTTTGTTTTTGACATTGTTGGTTCTGTATTAAGTTGAATCACAACCTCAAGTAATGTCCATTTTAGGATGTCACTTCTTAAACCTCCTTATCAAAAGCCTTGTGATGCAAAACTACAAATGACTTTGTAACAAGCATATGACAAGGGACACCTGCTCATAAAACAGACTGGTAGTTAAAGAAGAAATGTTGTCCTGAAACCTGGACAAAGGAGAAGTTTTGCTGTGGATAAATGCATGAAGGTCTTTCATGACAGTATCAGGTGTTTTTCTGTACAATTGCATTTTCAGGGTCCCCATAAAGTTACAGCAGGAATCGGGTCAATCTCCAATTAACAAGATGAAAAAAAAAAAATGTTTTTGCACTTTGTCATATTTGCTTGCGTAGTGTTACAGCAACTTTTTGTGCTTACCTCAAACCCAACTTTCAGTGCTAAAGTTGATTCTTTGACATTTTTTCTGTCTTTATAAAGTATTTCTTTGGGAGGTTTTTGTCTGATTTGTGAAAGTCATGCACCTTTTAGTAAATCGTATTGCTCTTTCAGTGGTAACAGGCGCAGTATAAAACTGTGTGACTATTGTGCCAAAATAGACATGGTTTACTTTTTTTTTTTCAGCTGCTAAAGATCTATGTACTCTGTAAAATTGTGTAGGTAGCAAACAGGGGCCCACCCTCACCCCTCAGTTCTGCCAATGGGACAACTTTTAAACCTTTTTTCGTTTCTTCTTTTCTTGTACAGTGTCATTGAAAACTAAAGACAATGTGTCAGTCAAACCCAGTGATCCCAGAACTTGATATAATCATGTTAGTTGATGAGGATATAATAAAAATTAACTTTAAAACCCGGAGAACTAAACAAACATTTTAAATTATAACCACTTTTTGTATTAGCTTGGTGCTAGGCTTCACAATGGAATAATGGTATGTTAGTGGCTGCAGCCAGTACTTTTAATTCTTTAACGCTTTCCAATATTGGACATTCAATTGGGTATATTGTTGTTATGTATTTGATATCTGAACCCTCCAAAGTAATATTCCAAAATGCTTTCCTATTTTAATCTTTTGTAGTGTCTTAGAAAATATATACCATTTATTACGAAAGCACCCTTAGTTTCTTTTTCATCTGATATGGAGAGGGAGAATGGATCAGGGTATCAGTCTGGATTAAACTAATCTGCCAAATTTCACTCAACTAATCGTGCATCTTGAATAAAGAAATAATAGGATTTATTGTACATTTGTTCACATTGTGTCATAATACAGCAAGACTAAAAGAGAGCTCTGTTCTCCGGTAGCCTCTGATTGGTCCCTCATTCTGCCATATATTTGAATTGCCATTGCTTGTTGTACAGAATAACAAATTATTACAGTGAAGTGCCTATGATTCAAAATTACAGAAACGTTGATAGAAAGTCTCTCCCTTGCGACAATTGATCTTGAAGAAGTCACTGTTCCTTTAAAGAACTAATGGTTAGGTTTATCAAAATAATCTAAACTCATTACTTAATTCCTAGATTGTTTATCCATGCATTTTTTAAACAACAAAAAGAAAATGACTCCAAAAGCCTCCAGGGATCATGTCTGGCAAAGCAGAGAAAATGATTAGTCTCTCTTGAAGGTCACATGGCCTCCAGGGCCCAACCTGCTAACAGGCACTCTGTCTATTACATCACAGTCGTACTCCTGTACTGAGGTTGTTTTACAAAGCAGTATGCCGATGGCCTATGTAAATCATGTTCTGTGTGTTGACTGAAGAACAAGATATACAATTTGTGTGGCCGAGTCTTTGATGTTAACATAAAGTTAGGTCTAACCTGGAAAGGGTTTGCTGTTCTACTTTACATATTCAGAGAATCATTTCAAATTATATAAACATCACTTCTGTTTATTATGCCAGAAATGAGCCCTAAAGCTTTTCAAGTGAGGTTCTTTTACTCTGAACAGACACTACTTCAAACATCAGATATCTGAAGGAGGAAAGTGGATCATAAACAAACTAGGATCACAGAACAATAAGAACTAATGATTTTAAGCCATTTTTCATAAACCTTGCTGTTTGAACTTTAATGTGCATTTTAAGTAAGAGCTCAGTTCTTTGAGCTATCTAATTGTAGAGAAGCAATCACATGTCCTGTATATTCTAACCCAATTAAAATGTAAAAAAAAAAAAAAAAACATTCTGTATTAGATCATCTAGAGGACTTCACAAGATGAAAAACACTAACAATGGTGTTGTTAAAGGCCTAGTTCATTACTGGTGTGAAGTGTAAGAATACATTCCCTTATGTTGTAACAGTAGATAACAGCCTAGGCTGATTTAAAATGTGGGAACCCATCAGAGATGATCTTCTGAACACCACAGTGTAAATTCTGGAAGATATAATATTTTTCCAACATCCTCACTGGACATATGAAGTACGAAGCTGCTAGACTTGTGTAATTCTGTGTTAATTTGAATAGTTTGTGGATTTCATTTTTTTTTTTTATGTATTGTTTTTCTATAAATTAATAAATGTATTTTCTGAAAACCTGACCATGAAGTGCATGTGGATTTACTATTTCTTACTGTTAATGTGGCAGAAGTGGATGTAAAAAGCAACAACATCCAATCATTTGAATATTACACTGACTGAGGGGACATGAAAACCATTGCCATTAAGGTGATACTGAATGAACATAAATATTATTATAAAGCATATATCTTTGCAGGGTCATAACTTATAGGCCATCACACTTCCTGATACTACATCAAAGATACTTTTTGTTCTTAGAGAAGTGCTACATTCCAGTGTTTCTGAGACTGGGCACAAATGCTTTATCCTCCATCCATCTCAGACACTACAATCTTCTTTCATGATTGAACAGATGCAACAGCCAGTAAAGTGTAGGGTTTATCTGCAAGGGTTCACTTAGCCATTACACTACAGCATTATCCTCACTCTAGGATAGGATGACCTACTTTGCTTAGTTTGAATGAACCAAATCTGATTAATGACCTAGAAAACACACTTTTCCATCATGCTACATGACAATATGATGTGCAGGTGATAAAGTGGAAGTTATTTATTTCACAGATTACATGCTAATTTCTAATTTAAACAGTGGCAACACTTCCATGAATTTCCAGGAATATTAAAATTGAATGACAAAACATTAAAAATCCATGTTTCTGTGCTTTTACAGATCATTTTTCAAAACAACATATAGAAAACCATTTGTATTGAGAGACTCCATGTAGTGTTAGAATCATGAAAATCTAGTTTTGAATACAGCTAGTTTAATGTATTTGCACTAATAGCTGTTCTTTGTAAACGTGAGCAATGAAAAAGGCCAACAAGGTATAAGATAGCAAAGGCTGAGTGAACACATCAAGGACAATTTTAAAAGACTATTATAAATGACCCTACACAATATAACCTGGCAACTTATTCAACGCATTTATTAATTAATTCTTCTTAAAAAAAACACTGTAGTGCTATAAAATTACATTACAATGCATTTAAAGCACTCTACACTGTCCTTGATGCTTGAAAATTAGGATTTGATCCTTCAGTACAGTACACAACCTTACTATTATATAAACAAAACAAAATACAGAGTCACAGGAAAATATTGGGGATTTCTAAGTTATTCAAGTTTGGAAACCCCAGAGTTATTTTTCAATGACCCTGTATAGCCTATATATATATGCCAGTTCTTTCCAGGAACTAAGCGAAGTCTCACCAACTGAGTTTTTAAACATGCTGTATTAAAGCATGTGGAATCCATCAATGATTAGAAGTTGATAATCAAATATTTTGAATGACATAAATAGCTACATTTATATACTGAACCATTGAACATATTCAAAATACTTGTCTGTGTCCGGTTTAATTGAACATACCTCCCAATATAATAATATAGAAAGAATTATGAAGCTTTACAAATGTTCACAATAGCAGCTGTTAGTGATCTGAAAGGAACACATACTTCTACAGCTTTGATCGAAACTGGATTACAGCAGGCATTAGAGAAAAGAAGAAAAAACACCTAAACATCTCTGGACTCCTTGTAGCAACTTGTACAATTCAGTAAATACCAGTTTATGAACAAACAAACTAAAAAGTAGGACTAATCAAAGTACATTCTGAAGATGTAGCCTAGGTGAAGTATTTTCACGGTTTTCTCTTCTGTTTGATGCTCAAGATTCAGTTTGGAGTATGTATAAAGATTGGCTGGATAGCAATGTACTCTGTAGAGACTATATTTGTTGCAAGCCCACAAATAAATAAAAGTTCATTTGCACTGCAGGGAAATAATGTAGTCTAAGTACTGTTCAGAAGATACAAACAACAACGCACAACTCTGCACATTCTAATTGATTATCGATAGATAATCAGAAAATGCATTACTTGACTATCCTGCTGAGTAACAAGAACATGTTCAGTGAATTTAGGAAAGGACACACTACTTTTCAGAGTTAATGTCTGCCCCAAACTACCTAACCATGTAGTAAAAATTGGAACACAAAGATTAAACAAAAAACAGCAATAAGAAGTCCTTCTATTAATAACCAACTAACAGCTAAACCTGCAAGATGGGCTAAATGGCATAATTTGGTTGAATCACCTTATGCTGAGTTTGGCTGGTAAGTATTTTTGGTTAGATAAATACTGAAGTAGCTGCGCGAAGCACCGTTAGGTATACTTTCACTGGTTTATAGCTAAGGTTTCCATAAAGATTACTTAATCTTTTTAGATCTTTGTGGTTTTGGCAGTGTGACTTTTTTTTTCCCATCTCGGTGGTCTCTCTAATATCAATGAACACAACCTGATATTACAGCTTCTTGATGTTGACAAATGAGCGAGCAGATGTGTACTCTTTGGTGATGGACTTTTTTGGCTGAAGTTGGGGAGCATATGACAGTTTATCCAGCATGTTTTAAGATGACAGGGAAATAGCAATTAATCTAAAGAAGCAAAACAGACTAAGTTTAGATGCCTATCAAAATATGTAATAACAAACAGTCCAATTTCTGGGAAATTCCTTTCCTAACTAGTTCTTGCACTTCACACTTGCACAGCAGCCATGGTTATAGGAACGCAAAACACAGAAACGCAGAGCTAAACGTGTAATAAATTATCAAGAGTTGAACCCACCAATGTGAAACATGCATTTTTGCCATGTCAAAAAGCAGGCTGATCAAAGAAATGGGTTTTGTGAACAGGCATCCATCAGTTAACACTACTGTATCCTAAAATGTACCCACCCACACAATTAAAAACATTAAAACACAACAGTTTCAATGAGAAACTCGAGCTTGACGGAAAGAGTTGCTTAATCTCTGTAGGAATGTATTTAATTTAAATAAATGAGAATGTTGTGAAATACAGATGTATTATTTTTATTAGGCAGACATCACTGAAACTAATGAGAGTTTACCTGCCCACTAAAAATCCTTTTAATTGGAACCTGACTAGATATAGTTATCAGTAGATCAGATAAGTACCTATTAATAAAATATTTTCCTTTGTTATATAACACATTTGGCATATAATCCAAAAAGGTCTTATTAGTAAGGTACTGGGAACATAAATAATAGGATTATAAATCAGAGCCAACTATTTTGTAATTAAGTAGGACTTTTTGTGGTTACATAATTTTAGGAATTTGTGGAAGAAACAAGTTGATTTATCCTTTTCATTTTCTGTGTCTGCCTCCAGATTTCCTTAAGTAAATCCTCAGCTTACTCGTATCAAAGTAGCCGGGTATTGCATTGTAAAAACACAATTTGATTGTATTTAGGCATTCAATTTGCAACATGCTTCAAAGCCCAAAGAATCATTCCTAAATCTAACCGTTTTCATTATTTGAAACAATGTGAGGGCTGGAAGAGATTATGTAATTCAGCATAGTCTGAATGGTGCCATGAGAGATTAGTCATTGCACAAGTTTGTGTTTTCAGCCCACGAAATAAAGGTATCTTAAAATTTTCAATCAACATCGTTGTTTATGCTCAAAGAGTTGCTCGCTTCTCTAGATATGTCCAATGTAGGAGCACCCTGGGGGGTGCAAAATTAAAAGTATTCCTTTAGCTTTCAACACTGCACATTGTGGCCATGATGAGACAGATAAGGCGGCAGAACAACTTTGTCTGATCATTAATCATTACATAAGGCAGGCCACATTTGATTTCATTGGAAGTTAACCAAACAGAGCTTTAAACCCCTGTTGTTTAGACACCCTTAATACCCTGAATTAGGACTGGCTTATCTTCCGTCTAAGCAGAAATCCACCCCATCTCCATTCAGATACATGGTTTGATTGACTAACGACCACTGATCTCTGCAATACCCGATTGTTCTTATATTGCCCAGTCTAGCTCAGCACCTGAAATGTGGTACATTACATCTAGTACAAAGTCCCAGTACAAAAAAGTTTGCGGAAAATAAGCGGGGGAAGGGGGTTGAATTTTGTCCCAAACAGCCTATCCCTTCTCTTTATGAAGTCTAATCCAACCCAAATCCACTGCCCTATCATGGAAAGATTATTGAGCACTGGCTTGTGTCAATATTGGTACAGTGGTTGTGCAAATACATCCAGGAGCCACTGAATGCATCATGTATAGACCCAATTTAGAATTTATACAATGGTAAATTGCATGTACCTTGGCATGATTAGGTGATTCTGTTTTGCTTTCATGGCTTTTCACCTGCAGCTTTTGATGTTCAGCCAGAAAGCCAGAGGTGATTTGGTTCCTCAGTCAATGTCCAATCATTCAGTCTTAATGCTTCTAATATTGTATTTGTATTTTTATTTGTTTTACCTGCTGTGGTGTGAATAGTTATTATGGATATTCAAAGCATTCATGCTTTAGGCTATTTAAGCAGCTGAACCTAACATTGCTATTTCATTCTTTCTCTCTTACTTTATATTGTAACCTTGCTGCTTACAGAAAGAGAGAAAAACATGTAATCAGATTAATTAAATGTAATATTTAATTCAGTCAACCAAGTATGCTTTAAGTAAACACAAAAGCATAAACTAATTGTTCTTCCTGTCAGTGAAGCTCTTCTCTCCCAAAGTAAGTGTGAGTTTGCAGTTAGCTACACTTCTTTCCAACTCTCACCAGTCACTTCTGTGCTCATTTTTAGTGGTTTTGGTAGCTTTTGATTCCATAGCCACACATTTGAGAATAGCCCACAATAGAATTCCATATTGTTATAATTATTGGAGCACATGAACAGCTGAGTACACAAGCCTCTTTACAATCCATACAGGGTATATTAGATTGAAGTATGAATAAAAGCAACGGGGAGCAACACGAGCTGTTGGTGAGTATGCATCATAAAAAGCTGTATAATTATATGAAGGACAAAGGTCATGATTTCGGTCTTCTTAGCCCCGGGGAGGTTTGTCGTTAGATGAATGCCACAATTGTATAAGCTGCAAAGTGAGAAGAAAAAGCTTGATTCCATGATTCTTATACCAAAAAAGGGCTACTAGTCATCTGTTGTGAAGAAGCTACTCAGTTTTCATTTGTGCCCCCGGCGTTGTTGGGTTAAAACTGGAACTTGAGGGTGACCTTTACATGTTCTTGTTTTATTCCTCATCCTAAAGCCTCCCTTCACTACTCAGCTCCCATGGCAGCACACAGACCATGCAGCAGGGTGTCCATAATAACTAAGTGATCCAAGGATCCTATCCAGCCTATTTTTAAATGTTCCCACATTTTCAGCTAACAACCCATCAGCTTAACATGTGTTTAAACAACAACCATTTATTTTAAAGGGGCCTTATAATGTCTGTTGCTCACCTGAAACACACAAGCACATGCGCTTTCAGGGAGCAGGCATGTTGCGCAGTAGAGATCTGAGAGGCGGCGCAGCGCTCTGATGACAGTGCCGGTTTCATCACTCTCCTCGGTTTGACTAGTTTCAGGCAACTTACATGTTTTCAATGTGGTCAGAAATTCCTCCCTGGTACAATCCAGTCTCATGACTGAGTCTTATGGTAGAATCAGATAAAAATAGACTAATATTTAACATCACAAACACACACTCTTTTAATAAATAAATAAATAATCCAATAACTAATGGATCCAGAAAATGTATTTATTTTATTTTTGTTTTATTTATCTTAGATCTGTGTAGGTCTGTAATTATATACTTCTCTAGGTCTCAGAATGATTTATAGGTGCTTTACCTTGACTCTCATAAATCCTTTGCTTATAAAACATGCATACTATAGTGGGAAATTAGTACATTTAATTAAATCAATAGAAGAAAAAATGCAATGAAATAAACAGAAAACCAGAATGTCTTCAAGCTAGGGTTTGCCTTTTACATCCCTACTCTAAATCAAAATGGTCACACCACACTTTCGTCACACATATGTGCCTAGGAATGCTTTTACTTATTATCTATATTCAGTCAAATAAATGTAGTCTTTATCATGACTTGAAAGTGCAATTCAATAACATTGGTTAAGGTTTCAAAGGGAGGTGATGCATATGTTAAATTGCATATTTCTGACTCAGTATAAGACATCTTCCCAAGAAAGCAGAGTGCAGTTGACCTTCACACTTGAACTGCAGGAAAGACTCAACTTTACTGTGTTTTATGGTCAGCTAACCGCTGAATACACAAAAGAATAGACTTAACATAAAATACCTAAAAGGCTGCAGATTGTGTTCGAAGATGTCTCTCCAGAAGCACAGGATCATCACGTTTTATGTTACGAAATTAATTTAAAATGTAGGATTTATTGGTTATCAAACTGTGGATGAATTGTATCCGAGGCAACGTCTTTGCATCTGTAACATCTTAACACACATAGTTTCCTGATGCGTTCTGATGACAAATGGAATGGATAAAATGAGTACTAGTGGGTGTACAGTAGGATAGACAGGCAAACAAGACAGAAGTTGGAGTAGCACAATATATAAAACAAAATAGCTTACTTAGTATTTCAAATAGAAGATTCTCTATGTGGGTCAAAGCTATATGCAATATTGGCATCCCCATACAATCACTACCCATCAAAAAAACAACCTTGTTTGAATTTGAGCTGAAAATTTGAAGTGGCTGCAACAAATACCTACTGAGAGATGCTTTTTATTTTCACTTCAAAGCAATTATAAGACTCCTATCAACCTGCTAGGCTAGGACGATGTGTCACCCATTTGAACATTCATTACCACAGATAGAGATGATAAGATGGATAGAGGACCCCATTCTCAAGTCCCTGATGACCAAGCTTCATTTCTGAATATTGTTCAATATCAAGAAAACAATCACAAGGCCTTTTCACATCCATTTTATTTTCTAATATGGAGTAGGTGGGGACAGTTTTCAAGTTGCTAAAAGACCGAACCCTTTAGTGTAGTTTTTTTTCTTTTTGGAGAATGACATTACTAGAAAATTTGGTTAACATTTTACTCATTAGCTTTGCATGCCATAATAATTGGGCTGTGGGGCCTTCATGCTTTTCCAACCATTCTAGCTCACTTCAGTGCTACAAAAATACTTCAAATAATGGAATATATCAAATCCGTGTTCAAGCTTGCTTGAGAAAGTAACATTTTAAATAATTAAATACATATAATTAAATACATATAGAAAAGTGACATGGGAGGATTATTTAGTTGCCGTCAATGTAGTTACTAATTTCAGCCACTGAAAGCTCTAAATGGTAATTAGCTCAAGCAAACAAACAAAACAGGCCTTAGCTCTTAATGAAATCCTGTTAGGAATGATCTCTACATAGAAGGTAATGATTAAGTGTTTCTGGCAACCACAACTTGTCGATCGTATGTAAAAAATATGAACAGTACAGCAAAGGATAGTTTCAGTAGCTAATTGTTTTCTAAAGATTCAATTAAAAGCATATACTACAGGACTATTCAGTTTTCATTATCATATTTCAGTGAGCCAAGATATTCATGACATTAATTAAATGTTCATGTTTTGGGAGGAATGTGGATGCAATTCTTAGAGCTCAAGACTTCAGTTAGAATAAAGGTTTATGTTGTCTTTTACAGATACACCAGAGCCAGGCCTGAACATGGCTGCACAGGGAGAACAACCAACTGAGGCAGAGGACACCGATGCGATTACAAGCATTTTGAACTAAAGACTAATAGACTGTGTTGACACCTCTTGAAGAATTTCTTAAACTGACTTAGTATTACATTAAACAAGATTGGTTTTTGTTATTTTTAAATGAAAAGTCTTATTAAAATGAAATTATATAGCAACCCAACTACAATGCTCAATCAATGCTCTTCATAAACAAAAAACCTCAAGTATCGTGTGATTTGCCCCAAAAAACATTTTCACTTACAATGCTCTTCAATGCACAATTACATAAATATGAATGGCATCATTTAAATAACTGCTCTCAATACATAAGGCTTTCAGCTTGGTGTTTTGCATTGCAGTGTACAGCCCTACATTTTAAATCTGAGATAGCTTTAAAGATAGAGCCCCCTCTAGTGGGAGGAAGGTGTAACATACTATATTAAAATGTGTCTGCTAACAGTCTTGTTTTTAATTCAATTGGTACAAATTAATTGCTTAGTTTATGGTTTTAGAAATTATACATAACCATTCCTTGGTGCATTTCTGGAACAGCTTTAAACATCATTCATGCCAGAGTAGAGTAATGTCCTCATCTCTGCCAGCCACACCTTGATGTACTAAGGTGAAAAATGATCCGTGACATCTTGAAGGGTTCAAATCGATATCTACAACAGAGTGCATTGTATGCAGCTTCTCTCTAATAACTCAACCACATGAAATTACTATCTTCTTTTCATTAGACATTTCTACATAAACTTGCATGTTACTTATTGACTGGTTGAAGTTTCTTTAAAGGAAGTTGCAATGCTTTGAAGGGTTTATCCTTATTACCCTGCCTTACTAAAAACCTATTAGTATTTAATGTAAGCATGAGTAGGCCCTTCATATGCAGGCAGTGTTTATGCAATAGGCGAGGTACACACAGTGACGAAAGGGGGTTGACAAACGAATGATGGTTGAAAGCAGGGTGTATATGGGAAGACACCCATGGTTTAAAGTGTGTTCAAGACAGCTGACGATGGTGTAGAAATAAGCTGTGAGGTCTGACTTTCATCAGAGAACTCCAAAGTGTCTTCTACATCAAGAGCAGTGATGTTCTTTGAAGAGAATGTAGTCTCCTTTAGATTGAACTTTAAAGCAGATATTAAACATGGAGAAATTACATAGGTTTTCCACTGCACAGTCAATAACCAACTCACAAACCCTACTGACCAGGTCTTCCTTGCATTAATTAAGTAGTTGATCACTTAATGGCAATTATCAAAAGGCAAAATGACTGCTATTCACATATGGAAATCTTTAATTTCATGTTAAAAGTCTACTGTCTCTGCAAACATTACAGAAAGAAAAAAAAAAGGTCCAAAGCCTGTGAAAAAAAGATTAAAATTAAAATTCTGAGCCTGCATTCCCTCATTTCAGATAAACCCTCAACACATAATTTGTTTCAAAGAAAAAATATGCAACAAGCAAACATGAGTAGACCTGGAATAAAAGCAGTATCCAATATCCTTAGTGGCATGATGGGAGACCTTGAATAATGAAGGCCATTCAGACATGTAATACATAACACCTTTTTCTTTCTCCTCTAGCAGAAGCATTAAGCGATGTTAACTCCATTATATTGTGTTTTTTCATTGTTATTTTATTTTAATATACAAATGATTACATTTGAAGTCTCCGATGATTAAGACAGGAAAAAATAACTTTGCTAAGGCTATTGAGCAAGAGTTCAGAGGTTCAGAAATATCTTGGTATGTACAGAAAAAAAAAGCAGTCCTTAGCAAACTCATATCTGCCCTGTCCCTTTCAACAAAACCTTGACAAATATATAAAGTATACAAGTACAATGAAAACTGACCATGAATGGTTTGGTCTAAATTTCTTAAGCATTCGTCACATTTAAATGTTCTCTCACACCCAAGGCGATGCAAAACTAAACAAAAAGAAAGAGACATGACAAAACACTATGTATTTACATGGTATGACACCATGAAATGTTTAAAAGAAGCATGTTTTGAGATTGACATTGCCTTAGGTCTGAGCAGAGCTATCTTTTAAGGTAAATTTTTTTTTGTGTTTATTTAAAAGGGAACTATTAATAACCAAACATTTTTCAGTAACAAAAAAATATAAAATTTACTTCTGTAATATTTGTAACAGCTATACAGCCTGATCTTATATGTAATACCAACCCACCCCAAGAGTCAATATCTGACTGAATGTAAAATTGTAGCACATTCAGTGCTCTGAAAACAAGTACTCAAAGGATTATGGTAAGACTTAGCTTATGCATACTAAACACCTGTATTTACTAATTTTATATTTATTGTAAAGCCAACAGAAAAAGAAAAGAAAAAGCACTACAGGCTCATGTTCTATGGTTTTAAAATAAGACATCTCTAAAATGTCCATTTAACAGTCTTCGAGTTGCACAATTGCCATTCTCAGCCAAACTGACAAAATTTCAAATTCCAATTTGCAACTTGTACTTTTAAATTATGTTCATAATTCATACTGTATGTTGTTTAACATATTAAACATGACCCATTAAATAAATGTAATTGGAGAAGAGACCATTATTAAAGATTATTTTTAAATTTTCACTATGTAAATTGTGGAGAACACAAATCAAACCCCAAATTTAGACTAGAGAATCATCCGGCTGTTTTTGTCTGTACCATGATGGATAGAAACTGAAGAGAATAAACCCAATATGCCGCCTAACAATAGAGATACAGGGGAACAGGTCAATCACTGCACACTAACCCCATCTGCCACTCCTCGACACCAACACAAAAGAAATTCCTTTAGGTATGACTGCACCTTTACAGTACCAGTACAATTTACAGTGTAGATAATGCAATAAATTATTACATTTTTTTACTTCGTTCACGAAGCCTTCTTTAATATTTACAGAAGGCTTCATTAAGATACTCAAGAATGTATTTGTAAAATATAGATTTACTATAATTAGATGCATTTAAATCTTATTATACCCAAAAGATTACAAATCCAATACTTTTTTATTCCAATTTATTCAGAAATCACACAGCAGTACTACCTTTCCCAAGCGTATAGATAAAAAATGCAAGTACTTAAGGACACATTGCTCCGCAAAGCTAGACTGCTTTGTCCAACATTGTGTCCGTGAGCCTGTATTGGAAATCATTCCTTCTTCCCTAGAAATAAACTAAACTTCCTCCCTCAGGACACATGCACAGATAACTGCCTCTGTTTTATGAAAATGCCAAAGAACAAATACTGCATAAAAAGCATTTCTTCTAACAATGTATATAAATTAGTATTTTCTGATATTTTCCCCAAAACTCCATATTGCATTATATACACACACACACATATATATACACACACACATACACACACACATACATACACTCGCCTAAAGGATTATTAGGAACACCTGTTCAATTTCTCATTAATGCAATTATCTAACCAACCAATCACATGGCAGTTGCTTCAATGCATTTAGGGGTGTGGTCCTGGTCAAGACAATCTCCTGAACTCCAAACTGAATGTCTGAATGGGAAAGAAAGGTGATTTAAGCAATTTTGAGCGTGGCATGGTTGTTGGTGCCAGACAGGCCGGTCTGAGTATTTCACAATCTGCTCAGTTACTGGGATTTTCACGCACAACCATTTCTAGGGTTTACAAAGAATGGTGTGAAAAGGGAAAAACATCCAGTATGCGGCAGTCCTGTGGGCGAAAATGCCTTGTTGATGCTAGAGGTCAGAGGAGAATGGGCCGACTGATTCAAGTCCACCTTGAATCTAGTTTGAAGTATGCAAAAACACAAAAAACCACTCTGCCATCAATCTGTAGCCATCAATCAAAATGTTTAGTGGTCCGAAAAAACAAAAAGGTACTCGACAGAGCATGTACAGTTTTGTAAAGAATCGTCAAATATTGCCAAATCTAGGTGTGCAAAGTTGGTTGAGACCGATCCCAACTGACTTACAGCTGTAATTGCTGCCAATAGTACTTCCATAAAATTAACATACACCTTAACATACACATATTTTCCCCTTAACAGTGTGAAGTGTGGATGCATGAAACGTAGAACAAAATATGAAAAGTTTAAGGGGGTGTAGACTTTCTATGTATACACATACACTCACCTAAAGGATTATTAGGAACACCATACTAATACTGTGTTTGACCCCCTTTCGCCTTCAGAACTGCCTTAATTCTACGTGGCATTGATTCAACAAGGTGCTGAAAGCATTCTTTAGAAATGTTGGCCCATATTGATAGGATAGCATCTTGCAGTTGATGGAGATTTGTGGAATGCACATCCAGGGCACGAAGCTCCCGTTCCACCACATCCCAAAGATGCTCTATTGGGTTGAGATCTGGTGGCTGTGGGGGCCAGTTTAGTACAGTGAACTCATTGTCATTATTCAAGAAACCAATTTGAAATGATTCGACCTTTGTGACATGGTGCATTATCCTGCTGGAAGTAGCCATCAGAGGATGGGTACATGGTGGTCATAAAGGGATGGACATGGTCAGAAACAATGCTCAGGTAGGCCGTGGCATTTAAACGATGCCCAACTGGCACTAAGGGGCCTAAAGTGTGCCAAGAAAACATCCCCCACACCATTACACCACCACCACCAGCCTGCACAGTGGTAACAAGGCATGATGGATCCATGTTCTCATTCTGTTTACGCCAAATTCTGACTCTACCATCTGAATGTCTCAAGAGAAATGGAGACTCATCAGACCAGGCAACATTTTTCCAGTCTTCAACTGTCCAATTTTGGTGAGCTTGTGCAAATTGTAGCCTCTTTTTCCTATTTGTAGTGGAGATGAGTGGTACCCGGTGGGGTCTTCTGCTGTTGTAGCCCATCCGCCTCAAGGTTGTACGTGTTGTGGCTTCACAAATGCTTTGCTGCATACCTCGGTTGTAACGAGTGGTTATTTCAGTCAAAGTTGCTCTTCTATCAGCTTGAATCAGTCGGCCCATTCTCCTCTGACCTCTAGCATCAACAAGGCATTTTCGCCCACAGGACTGCCGCATACTGGATGTTTTTCCCTTTTCACACCATTCTTTGTAAACCCTAGAAATGGTTGTGCGTGAAAATCCCAGTAACTGAGCAGATTGTGAAATACTCAGACCGGCCCGTCTGGCACCAACAAACATGCCACGCTCAAAATTGCTTAAATCACCTTTCTTTCCCATTCAGACATTCAGTTTGGAGTTCAGGAGATTGTCTTGACCAGGACCACACCCCTAAATGCATTGAAGCAACTGCCATGTGATTGGTTGGTTAGATAATTGCATTAATGAGAAATTGAACAGGTGTTCCTAATAATCCTTTAGGTGAGTGTACATACATATCAATTTGCATTTCCTGTATCATTTCAGTTCTGCAAATTGTGTAGCACCCTTCATTGTTTGAAATTCCACACAAATTAAAAGGATGCACATTTAGAAAAAGGCCCAGTACAAATTATCCACACCGCAGGTTTGTTAATTACTGATGTCTAGATACTGTTTACAAGACCATGCCATAAGAAGTCATAAGTAACAGATTTGAAAAACTGAATAACCTATACGCATTTACTAATATTACGGAACCAATTGCAAATGGAATCAATGGGACATGGCGCAAACTAAGCTACAACCAATTCCCTTATTCAGTTTCAACAGTTTAGACCAAATCCAGAATTAAATCCTTAATGAATTTTGCTCATTATACATTATGATTTTTTTGTTTATTGGTACAGCCCCCTTTATGCAGTTTCTTCTTGGAGCATTTAGCATTTTCTCAAAAAATGATAAAAAAGAAAGCTAGAAAATGGTTGTATATTATTCATTTAAGGCATTCTTAATGCTACAGAGAACCACAAAATCACAGCAATGCACAGCAAAGTCAGTAAGACAAAAACATTAAAATAAAAATCTGTAGAAAAAGTGCTCAGTTCTTCATTAATTCACTGTCAATATAAATAAATAAATAGAACAATTATTGTGATGATTCCTACTCAGAATAAATTGCAATTCAATTTCACCAAATTTAGTGCACCTATAAGAAATCTTATACTGGGGTTATAGTGACCTAATGACTGCAACTACTGAAACACCAGCAACAAAATGAAATACTAAAATTAATAAGGAAAAAGATGATCAAAGGCAAATCATTTCAAAGTTTTGAGGGGCAGTCAAAGTAGCTCAGAGAACATGTAAGAAAATATATACAGTTCATTGCCTAAGCCAAACAATTAAATGCACGTGAAAGCAAGATGCTATATTTCGTTAGTTTTAATTCAGCTTAATAAAAAAAGGAAGCTTTCCATAGAACTACCTTTTTCACAAATCTTTAGCAGCAGGGATAAAAATTTACATTTATATGAAATGCAATTTGTACTAGAGCACAGTCTAAATTATTAACACCGAACAATACATTTCTTCATGGTCTTTGCTTTAGACAGGGTATCATGGTTTTCATGCCACCGGAGCACTCGGATATTTAACTCATCGTTTCAATTAGCTGTTCAGCTGTGTGAGGACAGAGCCACAATTCAGTCCCGTAATGGACAAAAAAGCAACATCACATCTATTTTTAAAGGTCAAATTGCATAAGGATGCATCTGGATAGTAAAGAACAAGTAATTCTGGGTGTGAATGACTGCATCCTCCAAGACAACTATGTGAATCTTGCACCAGAGTGATGTGACCATTCTGTCCACTACTGCAATTAGTTTTTAAGTTGGTACATCTTTAGACCATTGGTTCTCAACTGCCATTAGTAACTAAGATTTCATTCTTGAAAATGTAAACATTTTACTGAAAAGGATACTGAAATGGCCATAGGTGTGAAATACTTTTTTACACCTTCACCTGAATTGTACCTGAATAAAAAGCAAAGAGCTCGGGTGGCACTAAAACCAGGAGAGTGTGGCCATAAATGACTGGAGACTGACACCCTTGACAAAGATGATAAACCATTTTAGGTTTATCACAGTCCATCTTCTTGAAAGAGGTTTTATAGCAAGCATTAATTCCAATACATGACTAATGTGCTTTGTACAACCAATTATGAGAAACTGGGAAAGGCAGCTGAGGGTGGGGATTGAAATCTGTAGGCAAAGAAGTCAAATCCCTGAAGAATATGAACTGGAAATGTTAATTCAGAACAGTCTTTCATAAACAAATAAAAAAAAAGCAAAACAAAATTAACCACTAGGAAAAGACAAAAACACATAGGGGGAAACAAAGTGCATATTGAAAGGGGTTTGAATTATATCATATGGATACCTCAAACACATACTTCAAATTTTCTGCAGATGGTAATCTGAATGAGAGACAAATGTAATTGAAAGAATTCAATATAGTGAAAGGAAATGAATGACTACTGTGCCTTTAATACTATTTATGCAAAATGTATTTTTACATTGGTACCTCTCAGAATAATATTTACCATGCAAAGAAACCATTTTCAAACTGCATCTCTTCCAGAAATAAAATAACTTGAGGTATAACTCATATTAAAACATTTCCCTAGCAAGACAAATGAATACACCAGTAGTCTTGGATAAAAGCATATTGGTATGGATCTGCAAAAAAACATGGCTGGAAAAGTGAGACATACATCTGGAAGAGTTTTAAATTAATCTGTTACAACAATGACGGACAAAGAAGATTTAATCATAAGCATATTATATTACAAATTCAAAAGTTTTGTTTCTGAAGATGTGTTCAGACAATAAGCATTGAGCTCTGGGATACCTGAAATCATAGTGTTTAACTTCTTACTGTAGGCTGATGTGAATTCCTCAGTCAAGTGTTCGGATTTAGTCGTATTTTGTTGCATCTCCCACAGATTTATGTCAAAACTGTCACTGTGAAGCACCTCAACTTACCTGGTTAAATACACTGTTTGACTGAAGCAGTTCCTTTAAATAAATAAGCTTGATGCTAAAAATAAAATAAACTATAGGAATAACACTGAAATAAATCATAGTTTTGGAATGGTTATTATAAACTTGATTTTACTTTCAGAAAAGAAAGAAGGCCATTGCAGAAAAAAAACAATAAGCAGAGAAAAAGAGAAGGGCCCTCTTACGTCTAAGCATGGTAAATGTTTCAATCCATAGAATAATACAACAATGCTTTGGAGAGGGGGGATAAAATTACAGAACTCTTGAAAATCTTTACAAGTTTGTATGGGAATAAGTAATTTTGTGTGGACACTAACAGTCCCTACTTTATTTAAAGAACAAATATACAAGTTTATAGTTTTTATTTTCTTTCGGTTTTCCCTACAGCTAACTATTGCACTGACATTCCAGGAAAGAAAAAAAAAAAACAAAAAAAAAAAAAACACCACTCGTTACCGCTCAGGTGTACAGATGCACATTAAAGGAGACATTTTATTTTAATTTATACCTGCGACTTTTCCATTGTAATAGAATACAGCTCATACACTCACATTGAGCCCAGTATCCAAGGTCACTCATATGCACAATATTATTCCATAGACGGACGATACACTTCTTCATAATTCTGGTTGTATGGAAGGAGTGCTTTTGCAGCTTATCTGACAATCTTCGTTTCAGGCAAAGAATACTACTGCTACAAATTAACTTTTGATTAAAGTGAAGTCACCTCGCAGGTATTAGGCTGAGAGACCTATCGCATTGCTTTAACGGTTTTGAAAAATGCAAAAGGAACCTTGATATATGACAATTCACATCTCCAAAATGTGCATCTACCTATAAAAGGGATACCATATACCCTCTTACCCTTGTAGGAGGTTGTTAACCATTAACTTGAGTTTCTGTATTAATAGAGACCCAAGCCTGCGTGTGTGTTTCAAAATGTATTTTAATTTCTTAAGTCTGCAGGATTCACTTCACTTCACCTTTTTGTCAATCAAATTAAACCAGCAAAGTGACAAATGTGGGGTGTGGGAGGGTTGCCCAAACGATTTTCTAAGCCAGAATAACTGTGCTAGAAAACACATTAATTGTCCAATCTGTTGGACGGTGATCCCATTTGCATTTGCCAAGCAACAAAAAATCCACCTGATCAAGGCTTGTTCACACCCATTCATACTGAATAGGGGAATGATACAGGTGACTTTAAGCAACATGTCAAATGCTCATGAGAAAAACCAATAACGTCAAATGACTAAAACCTCATATCACAGGGTATTGAGTGAGAAATATTTAAATGTAATATTTAAATGCTATGAAAATGAAGAAGGCATAAAGTATTCCTTTAGCACCTGCTGTCAAGTTAGACCACACTCTCGCGGTTGCTGGAAACCAGGACAGCCCTGCGGCAGATAGGACAGGTGGAATTTTCCGAAAGCCAGCGGTCAATACAGTGGACGTGATACTCGTGCGAGCAGGGCAGCTTTCGCAGCTTGTTTCCCTCCGCGTATTCAGTGATGCACACACTGCAGGTCTTTAGAGCATCGTTCTCCCCAAAATTGCGGGTGGAGAGGTTGTCAATTTGTTCTTTGGTGAGTCCCCTGGGCTGGTCATCGTCATCATCATTAAGGAGAAAGAAGTGCGCCAGTCTCAGGAAAGGCAATGACCCAGGCTCCTCAAGACTGATGGGGCCTCGAGGGGCACGGCCTTCCCTGCCGGCGGCAGGCGGTGAGCTGCCCTCGCTAACGGTATCCCGCTGCTCCTCGGAGCTCCGTGGCTCCGCACCCTCCAGACCTGAGCTGCTGCTGTTGGTGGTGGTTGGGGGGCTGGTGGCATTTTGCGACTCTGTGGACTCGGTCTGGTTCGGCCCCCGGTTAGAGTCTGAGTCGCTATCACTGTCCATAAAATAGCTCAGCTCCCCAAAGCCTGTCATTATCTGTCGAATCATGGTCTGTAGAGCCATGGACGTGGCCTCACTAAGTCCAGCATCTGATATTCTCCGAATGGGAATCCTAATGGTGCTGACGTAGGTCCGCACACCCGCCCTCTCCGAGCGTGAGAAGGTACGGCGGAATCCGCCTCGCTCGCTCTCATACAAGAAAGTGTTGTTGGAGGTCTGAGAGCGAGACCTGGTCCTGCTCGCAATACTGTCCCTTTGGCGATACTCCCCAGGGCGCACTCTCCGCACCTGAAGGTCCAGCATAATGGTTGGGGGTCTTCTGCTCGAGGCATTGGTCTCAGTGGCAGCCCCTGCTTCTGAAGGGGTCTCGTTTTCCTGAGGTGGTTCAGCTGGCTCTGCTGCAGCACTGTCCAATTGGGCATCGTACTCCACCGTGCTTTGTCTGGAAAGCACATGCTGCCTAGTTCGAGAACTTCCTTCCATCTGAGGCTCAGGAAGGTAATCGGGACTCTGAGAAGACGTGCTTCGACGAGAGAGCCGCACACCCTCTACTCCGTCAAGGTTAAGCGGAGAACGGCCCCTCTCATTCCGCGCTCTGGTTCTGCGCTGCTCTGGGCTGCGGCTCCTGGCCCTCCGCTGGCCTCTCCGGACTGGCTCTTCAGCTGGGGGGCTCGGCGGGTCTGGCAACTCAGGTTGCTGAATGAATGGCCTGATCAAAGTAGGAGTCTCAGGCCTCGGAGGCTCAGGCCTCGGAGGCTCTGGTTCTGGCTGGACGATGATGGCAGGTTCCTCTGGTTCTGGAGCAGTTTCAATAGGTTGTTCCACTTCAGGCACAGGCACAGGCACAGGCACAGGCACAGGCACAGGTACAGGCACGGGAACGGGAACAGGAACGGACACAGGCACAGGCACGGGCTCTGCTTCCCCGTCCACTTGCTCACCACCCTCTGCCCTGGCTTGCTGCTCTGCAATATTGCGATTCACGTTGATTTCCAAGCTGAAGCGGAAGTCTCCGCTGTTGGGGTTGGTCCGGCTCACTGCCCGCCAAGATTGATTGCCCCTGTGCCCGCTCCTGGTCGTGTTCCCTGTCCTTCTCACCGAGTTCAACCAATCCAGAATAGTGTCACCATTGGATCCTTCCTCCGGCCCTTCTGGTCCTGTCAAATGCAAAGAACAAACCTTAGTGCAAGTTCAGTTGGCCAAAATTTGGACTTAACTGTTTTTTCTTTGTCCTACCTTAACAAAATATATTGCATATCCCACACCCGGACAATAACTTCAACAACCTGACCAAATGTCCAAACGGAAGGATCATTTGTACTGGCACATCCATGATTAATCTGTCGTAGCACAACTTTAACTTGCTCGAATTAATAGTAATCACAAATAACCTGTTTGATAATTTGGCAGCAACCTGGTCACATTATGCAATTTTGTATAAATGGATTCTTCATGCATGGCAACCGATTTTGTGTGATGATCGCCAGTTCACAAAATTAAGGTCATGCCAAATAGATTAATTATTTTTTTAATCCTGTACTTATTTGTAATATGAACAACACAAATTTCATTAATTGAGGTATACCTTTCTTTGCACAAGAAATTACAGCATAATTCATGCTAAGCAAAATGTTTGCTAAAAGGGGACCTATAACAATCCTATTGGAGTGTTTGTTTTTCTCTCCTACAAGCCCTCTGCAGCTACCCTGTGAAGGGCGCTATATGCAATAAAAATTACATTAAATTCATGGGGATAGGTTTCATAAATACATGAAATTAGTTCATACAAATTGATTGTTACAGAAAATAGGTTTGATAAATTAACAATAACAATAATAGTTCCCGCTCCTGACTGATGCTCTTTCGCTTCATTTTAGAGCATGGATTCCCAATGTCTGGTGATGGAGGGCAAATTTCCCGAGGTTGCATGGGATGGGGGGCCACAGTAGAAAATGAACCACCAATTTTATTTCCTATACATTTCTGATAGGGAACATTTATTAACTTTAATTGTGGTTTTATTATTTTCCCCCTAATTACATGTGCAAGTTGTAATAGAAAATTATCATAAAGTGTCAAAATAAAGAAAAGCTTCAGAAAAGGAGTGGTTGAAGCTTGGCTTTGGCGGGCCACACCAAACATCTTTGAGCGCTGCACTTTGGGAACCCCCGTTTTAGAGCCTCTTTCAGAACTTTCACTTCCAGCACATTATCATAAAAAAATAAAAATAATTTTAAAACTAAAATAATGAATGGATCACGTTTTGTATTTTGATTGTTGACTTGATTTTAATATTTTTTATTAAAATTTAATGTAACTGAATTATGCCACTATGCCATCTATCTATGCAAGGTTAGCATTGCATTTCTGTTCAGCCAACATTTTATATTTTATTTTTAAAATTACTTTTCTAAATTAATTGTATACACTCGTGCTATAACGAATACCTGGATTGCAGGGTCGTGCAAAGTGAGGTATACCGGTAATTTAACAGATTCAACTGTAATATTCACTTACGATTGCCAAACAAATGTTAAAAACAATACACAAATACAGATATCATTAGCATCACTGAAGCTATAAAGTAAATAATTTGATAATCCAACATACCAACATTTTCTTCACTCCTGCTCTCATTACTAGCTTGCTGATCAGGCCCATCTTTGACTTGCTGAAGGCGATTTAATAATTCCTCTGCAGTAATCTCACCTAAAAAAATAAAATAATTAAATATCAGATTATAGGGGGGTTATTTATGATGCATCAAGGAGAAAGTTTGTTGACACTGCGTACCCTTAAATGAAAACCTGACCTCTGAGTCACCCATGGGAGGGGAAAAAAGTAATGGTATAGAGCACAAACAGGGATAGTGAGAGTTCAATATGAATTGAATACTGTAAGGGGAAAAACCAAATGATGGAATAAGCAATCAATTTTAGTTCTAAATTAAAAAAAGAAATACAAATTGCATACAATTGATAAATGTACATGTGGGAAGACTCAAATTACTTACCCATAAGTTGAAATAAAATGCATTTGATTAGAATAAAGATGAGTAGGAAGAATTACTAATTTGTCTGTGAAACTCCATTTATGATGAAAACAAAAACCCTGTCAACAGGTTTTCAGAATTTAGTGCACACCCCCTGCACAGCATGTACATGTCCTACAGGAACGCGTATTTGGACTTCACATGCGTCACTGTGGGCACCTCATGTATCAATCCAACCTCTCAAGACCCTGGTTTCACACAGTAATTACACAGGTTTTCAATGTCAACCACTCCTTTACAAATGCTAAATTTCATTGTAAAATATTAAAAAGTGGAAAAGAAAAAATTAAAATACTTTGAATGTAACTTAAAACACATAGCTGTTTTTGCATTATTTTAGTTTGTAGGCTCAGTGTCCCAGTACTAAATAATATAATGATACAAGTTACTACTAACACTATTACAAAGATCAATTCAACACTACTTATCTTGTTATAATTGTATTTTCACTATAGACATAACCACATCTGATCATTAATAAGCTGGTTTAAAAGATCACTTTTTTTCATTGTTGACTTCTAATTCATGCTTCAGTGAGTGGCAGAATGTGCCAATCATAAACCATAACATTTGTTTTCATTTGAATAATGGTAACAAAATATTAGAGCAAATAAAGCAACCGGATCCTGTATCTTGCGATTTCATTTCATTTGCTGTGTGCAATGGGTTTAATTTTCAGAACATTTGTATTCATTTTGGTATTGCTGCATTATCTGTGCACGTTCATTAACCAGTAATCATCCTATTTTCCAGTAATTGAGAAGTGCTTTGAAAACTGATAATGTATCTCTAGACAAATAATCATTTCAGATATTATTGTATTTTTAGATTAATAAATGTAAAGAAAACATATTTGTCATAATTGCTAAAGACATTGGATATATCCTACACCAGATGAAGGGCTCTTCGACATTTTATATATTTATAGTGCACATCTCGTACCGTGAGCTTTGCGCAAAAAAAAAAAAAAAAAACCTTCAGATGCAAAAGGGTGCTCACTATATTCTGAAAACTGCAGTAAACAAAGACACAAACCTTCCAAAAAATGAATCCATAGCACAGTTATGGGCAACTTCTAATAATAATAATATTGATTGAAACAGATTGCAAAAAAGTTGAAAATCCTCAATAGCATGTGAGTGTAATAGGAGGTCATTGAAAATTGCAAGACTTACCATTAAAAGCCCTGTCCATTCAATGCCATCTTCTGGCCAATGGACGAACCTGCTCAAGTTGCTCCAAAAAGTACTTCATTTCATTGCGTCGTGAAAAAAATGGATCGGTCATCTTCAGCAGTCCTGACGCTTTTGTTGCAAGAACAATAACACTGCCATTCCTAGGACAAGGTATTGAAGGAGGCGCAAAGTCCAGCTCTAGAGAATTGCTTGAATATTTATCATAGCCTCATTTCAACTGCTTGCCGTCTTACTATATACGGATTTCTATTTTAAAGACAAAACATAACCAGAAAGAAACTAGTTTCTTCAGTCTGTGTGCAAACAACCACACCTGTGGAATTATAGAAAGTGCTTTGTTTTCTTGTGAGGTTATCCGTGCCAAATTCTACAACTAAATATTAACACAAGGTAGACCTATGCAAGTTCAAGGTAACAATGTGAGTGAAAAGAGGTTGTATTGTGAATATCTTGGAATAAAAATGCACATATAAAAACACAGGAAGATGTAATTGAAAATGAATATTTGTATGAATAAATTCAACTTGTTTTCCAATGCCTTTTATAGTTGCAAATGTGAATACAAAAACCGAAAATACAAGGCTTTGAATACTTCATTAATAGGTTGAGTCCCTGTCTAGAAGATCGTGACTCCTGTAGTATATCCATGGTGGATTATTTATAGCGACGTGGACGTTCTTATTCAATGTCTTGTGCACTATGCAGAGAATGCATGTGCTCTTGAGAAGTGCTAGGGTACAAGTTTGGAACCTGAACATGAGCTGTACCAGACTTGCACAACAGTGTGTGTTTGGGCCATTAGCAAATGCTAACAAGAGAGACATCGTGTAGCATCAAAGTGAATAAGAACACAGCCAGGCACCAAAAGCAGCAGCATAAAGACCTAATAGAAGGTAGATGTGAAGACAGAAGCCATAAAACCCTAGAAAACCATCACTGGATTGACTTCTGAATTTCTTTTATAAGCACAGCTACTGACTTAAGAAAGTAATGCAGCTAAACAAAGTATCAGAAATATGAAGCCCTTTGGCTAGGGCACAGATTTTCAAGGGTAATGAAATAACTGCTAAAAGCAGAGAAGAATAAATGCAGTAAAAGTCACACATACACAACTCACATTACAATAGAGACAATTAGATCAATTGTACAATCAAGGTTTTTCACCATCTTCTATACACATTGGGTTTTAAAGGATAAATTACTTTAAAAAGCAAATGGATGTTTTTGAAAGCTAATTTGTTAAAATTCTGGATGGTATTTAAAACACTACTGAAGATTCATGAATGTAATTAATATGACGCATGCATGCATTTCATGTTGTTTCCAGAATCAGCAAAAAGAAAGATTCATCTCAAGATCACGGAGGTGGTTCAAAATGTGTATGTTTCAGTAATAAGCAGTCTTCTTCAAAACACTGTCTAGCAGGTTTTTAGGCAAGGTTGATAAAATCAAGTGCTTCACTTTGAATTTGAATTTAATTTTAGAATCTCTGCTTTGTCCAGACCTGGGGTATAAAATCCAATTTCTCTCTCTTAGTTTACATTTCTTGACCCAGTGTAGCATTTTGCCACACACACAAAGAATGCAAACAGTTCTCACTTTAGACATGTATGCTGTGTGTTTGTCTAGAGGTAGGCTTCATGGTTTTCTTGAAATGTGCAATTAATACAATAAAAAAAAAAAAGTTTCCTTAAGAACATTGTGTACTCTGTTTTGAAACATTTATCCCTGTTCTCATATTGAAAAAAAACTTAACCTAATACAAGAACATCAAATTTAGATAAGAACACTTAAGGGCTAATCACAATGTAGCATTTAATCCGTAGGCTGACACCTGCAGTTTCATTGCAATGTTTGTATTCAGACCAGTGTACAATGGTGTTTAGGCAAATAACTCTGATGGGGAAAAGAGAAGAAAAAAAAAAAAAAAAAAAAAACAGCAGTGCAAATAGCCCTTAATACAGTGATACTTTTGGCAGTATGTGTACATCTGATGGAGTTATCTGTGAGCTCAACATGAACTACTAAAGGTATGAGGAGCAGCTGCCTGATCATGACACTGGAAGAAGCAACATTAACAAAGTGTGAACAGAATGCTACCATGTCTGGGAGCACCCAAAACATACTCTGCAATGCACAAACGCATGCCCTGTAGGTATGTATAAAATAATATATTACCAGGTGTTCCTAGCAGGTTATTGTCTCTCATCAGTCTGTAGTCTTCCTCACTCAGATTGTTAACAAACTGGTAAAAGGCCTCCTCTCTGTCGAGCCGGTCTAGCTGGCGCTGACGTTGAGCTTCAGACTGATCGCTCCCTCCTTGCTCTGGACCATCCGAGTTCTCCATCGCAGCAGGGGATAGGTGAGGTCCTACTTCACAGACACAAGAGAAAAGAGGTAAGGTTAGAAAACAAACAGCTCTGCAATGTCTTAAACTGTTTGCACATAATTTAGATTATGGTAGATGGGTAAAGGTAGTAGGAAATACACAAAATAGGCAGAGGTTAAAATCTATCTTATGCACTACAGGGTGGAGGCTACAGTTATATGTAAAAATGAGTTAATCAAAAATAAACTGGATGTTAAACATAAAATATGCAATTGTTTGAATATTGAATAGCGAATATTAAAAAGGAATGAAAGCAGCATAGCTCATGTTACACATCTGGTTGATAATATCAAGATTGATTCTACCAGTTATACAGAAATCATAGAAGACGGAGTCTCCACCTGCTTAGCAGTTGTATCCACATTAGATTTGTAAAATTGCTGTACAGTTACTACAAACACAATAAACATTCAATATCCAGGAACTGAGTTTTTTTTTTTTTTTTTTGAACAACAACTTATTAATCCACACATTTTTCAAATGGCTAGGAAATCAATTATATTTTTTTCACTATAAAGACTTCAGACACAAATATCCAAAATGTAGATAACACCAGAACATGAAAGGTTTGATGGCTTCAGCTTGTCAATAAGAAACCACAACACTGTAGATCAGACTTTCCTTCCAGGAACACACTGCATGGCAATATGTCCACCTCTTTTATTAAAATAATGAATGTCTCATTTAAAACTCTTTTCCCTACAAAGCTACAAAACTGGATTAGCACTACATTCTATAATGGAACAGGAATACGAAGTGAGGAAGGTATTTAAGTTGCTTTAACCTCCCCCCCACAAAGGAGCCCCTCAAGTTCAAAGTAGAAATTACAGTGACAAGCTATTCAATCAGGGTTAATTTAAATCAAAAATCAACATCGACCTTTTTAACGAAATAAATGAATAAATACATAACGTTTGTAAATCAAAAATGTCAAAAGACAAAGGCTGTCTTAAATCTAAATTCCAGATGCATAGCTATGCAAGCTACACATCACTGGAGTAGGGCCTTGGATCGTCCTTATTTCATTTCAGTGCTTGAGAAAACGTACATTAAAATAATTGTTTTTTTTAAAACACTAATCACCGATGCACTGTGAATCTAATTGAATGTCATTTTACAGAAATGGTTGATGTGATGTTCATTATGCTACATCTCTGGAATCTCATCACTAAAAGAGAGGAGAGAAAAACAAAATGGCATCAGCCGGCTGTATAAACTGGGTCAGGGGGGGAAATGCAACTTATTCAATTTATATACTTGGTCTTCCTATTATAGAATCAAACGTAAAGGACTTCGAGAAAATATATTACAAAACAAATGTAAAACTTAATTCTGAAACAGATCTGGACCAGAAAACCTACGTTAAAATAATTCTAGGGCCCGCCGCCTGACAAATGTAAAGGAAAAAACAAGCAACGACAACCCAAATATATCTTCTTATGTTAATCAATCGACCACAACGAGGAAGTATAAATATTGTACTTTCGGAAGTTCACTTCCAGCCGAAACTGAAATGTTGCTTCGATTTACAATAATTAAGGAAAAACTATCCCATCAGCCGACATCTCATGAATTGCACAACAGAAGATAAACAAGGAGTTTCTAATTAAACCAACGTCATCACGTTTCGCCCAATAACACAAAGCAGGGCGCAATGCCAGCCCCCGGCACGGCCTCGACGGCTGCTCGGATTACCTGTTTCAATTCGTTGCCCTTATTTTAGTTTATATGTTATTTTTTTCTTTCTCTCTCTCTAGTCCGCCTCAGCCTTCCTCCGTCTCAAACTGCCATTTTCTCCATTATTACAGAACGTACCGGAAACTGGAGTTAGGTTTAGACGGAAATACGTAATTCCCGAGAAAACTTCCTGAGCCGACTGTGCGGTGGTGCTGGTCGGCCACAGCGCCCCCCATGGCCGGAGGGGAGATGGCGGCCATGCTGCGTCACGGCGCTGTATCCGCCGCTGCAGATGTGTCGGTATCGCGGAAGTGCATGAGCCGGTGCCGGGGTGAAAAAAGCTCAGTTTCGTGATACATATGGCGACATGTTGGAGGAAGAAAGTGCGCGTTGCGGCAGCGGCCAGGGCTGTGATAGATGCATTGATCAAGTCGGGGGTATTCGTGGAGGAGAGTGCAGCTCTTGAGTTTATGCACGCTAGCTAGCTAAGCAGCGTGTAACCAATGTCAAAATAAGGTTACAATGTAGCTACTAAATCCATTGCATTCTTTGAAAACATGCTTCATGTCTCGTCCAAAACTTCACTTCTGCGATTAATATATGTTTTGTTTGATAGCGTGCAATTATTCTACTTTCTATAGACTTTGCCTGATTGTAACCGGCTATTGCGTGTTTTTGCAAGGACTTAAAGGTTTTCTATAAACAGTGTGAGGTCTCTGGTTGCATTAACTCTGGTGTCCCCGCAGTCCACACTGATCGAGTCGAAATGAATTGGCCGCCATGTTGTCAGCGGGGTTTGCGGCGCTGAGTCCGGTGAGTCGCCGGGTGCCTCAGTGACAGTGTGTTGAGCGCCCGCTGATGACTTGCACCGCAGCGGCTCACCGGTGCTTCATCGGTGGATGATAGTAACAACACCCCCAGAATATAGGCGATTCCAGCTCGGCCGAGACTGCTCAATACGGAGATGATGCAATAAACAACCACCGAGTCCATAAACAGAAAGCATGCATTAAGTGCCCTGGTATTTATTGTTAATGTATAACTCCAAAGCCACTTAACAAAGCGTTAGCATTTCCCTGAGTTAGTCATATTAACATCTAATGAACACTACAGATCATTTTTAGATTAGCAGACGGGAATTTTCGGCTCCACATGACATCTGCCTAATATCACTGGAGAAAGCTTGTTAAATCGTGTTTTTGTATGTTATGGAGATTATAACAATGTGTGCATTTCACACACAGTAGCAGCTGTATTGGAAATACGAAACCATTAGACAAAAGCAAATAAACGAAGTTAAAAATACAAATAGGCAGTGGAAAGTGGAAAGCTGAATATTGCAATAATGTTAATAATGTTACTGCATAGGCAGAATATATGTTGAATGGCAGCATGCTTTGTGCGGTGGGAGTGCAGCCGGCTCGTCCTGCCCTGACAGCCGCTCCGCAGCGCAGCGACACCTGGCGTCCGCCCCGCTCACTGCAGCTGCCGGGGAGCTGTGCGTTTAGCACAGGCTGCTTAGCACTGAATTGCAGCTCTTGCCATTGCACCGCTGGAGGCCACAAGATGCTGTTTAAATATCATAAAATACAGTTAAAGATGTATTGCATGGTTCAAGGGTTGCTTTCCGAGAACAAACTTTTTGATGATAAAATAAGTCGCATATCTGCATTGCTTTCTCAATAGGAGCACCGTGCAGCGTAAGGGTTTTCTAGATGTAGAAATGTAGGCTAGATGTTTGCCTTTAAATTAACCGTTTAAAGGCCATTTTCGCGGAGTGGTTTATTTCTCTGAACGCTTTTTAAATCAGCAAGTCTGAAAAACATGGAGGCCGAGGCTTTGTCACAGATCTGTGAATGAAGCGCGTTGGGAAGCCACTGCGCATGCTCGGAGGCGTTTTCTCAAACAGCTGCAGTAGCAGGTTATCTGAAATTTAGAGCTGAATTGAAACGACGGCTCAAACGGCAAGGTGCAATTTTATGGACATCATGATGACACCGGGTAAAGGCACGACATTCAAAACGCAGATAAACTGCTGGTCAAAATACATTTCCCGTTTTTTATTAAGCAGAAACCACTAATAACCACTCAAACCATGTATGTGTCTGTACTATGAGTGTGTGTTGTAACTAATTGAATGAAAACTGTGTGTTGTTGCGTCTATACACATTAGTGACGTGCTGTACAGTAATGTTGAGCTGTACACACAATTGTGACATTTGAATTGCCCAATCAAAATGAAGCCACACAAACCCTTCAAAAAAATCTGTCTGGTGACAATAATTGATGAAGCCAGGACTGAACTGTGTAAATTGTGATTTATTGCCTGAAAATCTATTCTGATCAACTGGATCAAAGACAACCCTCATGTTATTCAGTGATAATATACTGAACTCTTTAAAATCCTTCCCCTAGAGAGACTTAGTGCAGTTGTGACCATCTGGCTTCCCTCCCTGGACCTCCTTCCTAATGATCTTGCCAGTATAATAAGGAATGGACAATTGCTTTTGAGGTGGAATAAGTAAGAAGCAGGTCTCTTCTTCTGGTCAGTTATCCTGCTTTCTATATTTTAATTTTCATAAAAGATAAAATCCCAATGTCTTTATATATATACAAAAGTATTAACACATGTTATAATGATTATGGTGTTATACCTACAAAGACAGGATATATTAAAATGAGAGAAAATCAAGTGTTAATATAATCTAAATGGAAATGGATGGAGTGTCTCCAACCATGTTTGTTCTCATTAGATTATTTGATATGGCTGTGGCCATGCTTCAGACCAATCTAAATATATTTTCCTGTTCAAGTTGATTGATAACATTGGCTATATTGTTTTATCTTGAAATCTTAATTTTAGAATTTGTTATCAATTAAAAAAGAACAGGAACAAATGAGTAATATGTTCTGTAATTGAACAAATATATAATTAAAATTAGGGGGAAGGCAAATAAAGGCATTGTGCAACATGAGTATAAAGGTGAAATCTGTGTCATACATCTGATGTGTTCTTGGTTTGTTTCTTGTTTTTTGCAGTGCCTTCTTGATTGCTCCACTAAATATGATCCATAATATCCACTCCTCTTCTGCCCCTGTCTGGTTTCTTCCAAACCCAAGACTCTAAATGAGAGAAGGTAAGAAATAGAAAAATGTGTCCTTAAGGTGGCATTTCAATGGCTGGCTTTACATGGCTGAATTGCTAATTGCCCCTGTAAGGAGAATTATGAGTTCAGCTGCATTTTCATGATGACCAATCAGTTAATCAGACAGTTTCATAGAGACAACACTCCAGCTAATTAAAGGCAGGTTATCTACTTATTCTTCCAAAATGTGAATAAATAAGATGAAAAGAAGGAGAAGAAGAAACATGTCTGTTTGAAGAAAATGTAAGCTCATTTAACTTCCATCAGCAGGGATGATACATTTCTCTATATGCCTATTATTTTCATATATCATGTATAGCCCGCATTGAATACAGTCTAATACCAATTGTTGAAAGCTTGCCATGTTGGTTTTAGAAAACTACGTAATACAGAATGACCACATCCCTGTAAGATTCAAACTCTAAAGGTGACAAGTAATAGTTTTGTTATGAAGAATATTGATTTCTGGCTTCATTCAACCGTCATTATTGCTGCTATGACCATTCATGTCTGTTCATAAATACAGGAAAGGGCAGCACTTACACGCCTACGACTGTCTTATTGTTAACAGTTTAGCTGCACTGTAACCTTAGGTAAAGTTGCCAAGTTTAGTTTGCAGCCTACATTATTTTTGTTCTTAATTAGGGTTTTATCCTAACGAAAAAGTTTCAGAGGTAGCCTACATTTTCTACAGGCTATATCTCACAGGCATTTCAAGGTTCCTTCCATGTCATTGTTCATTATGCTGTTGTGGTGATTACGGTGATACACAGAGGAGACCTTGGCTTCTCTTGAAAAACTTTCTTTTCCATTTCCCACATAAATGTGAGCTATTTTCTTCTCTTGACATTGGTTTTCCCACTTTCAGTTGGGAAACATGGCAGTAGACAGACTCTTTCTTGATGCTTCTCAGTTGCGGTTCAGCTTTGTCCCCAGATGATGGTAGAATATGCTTCCGTGGTTAATTACTGTTGGAAAAATTAAATCAATCTCTGTTAACACTTCTTCCATAAATTCATATTTTAAGGCTGTCTAGTAAAAAATATTTCTGCATTCATGACATCTTCCATATATCCCATCCTGTAATGTGTCTGTTTCATAGGAGCCATTTGGGTCCAGACACATGCTGAAGGGCCTAGTCAACAACTCACATCAATTAGGCCTACAGACTCTGCTTGCATTTGTAAAATATATAAAATGTACTCAATTGGTTCTCCATGTTCATCCTAAGTTTAAACAAAACAACAGATTAAATGAATAAATAACAAATTCAGGTCAGACATTAAAAAGAGTGAATTGATCACCAGCTTATATTTCTGTGTCAATGTCACCATAAGTGTTCTGTTACTTTCTGGTGTTCTATCTGATAGTAATAAGCATCATGCCTTTCCTTTTGCTTAAGAGTGAAGCTCATTTTTCTTTAATCCCCATAACATTGCTGACAGCAGTGCAGAGAGATTTACACCTCGCTGACTGTCTCCGTGATTGAAAAGAACAACCAGGCAAGGTGGGTTTCCGCTGAGAAATCCATGTCTTCACTTTTGCTGTTGCCTCCGGTCATAACCACATCAATATTTCTGAACATAACATATGAATTCAGCATAGATTGTGGGTCTTTATGCATAAGTAGGTCTGCTTTGAATAAACATGGTGTAGCTAGGCCTGGCCAGGGAAGCAAGGCACAAAGCCGAGACTTTGACTCGTGAGGGGGCTTACACTGCCTCACTGGTGTATATTTATCAGGGTCTGTAGTCCCATAGGACTTTTATTTGCTGCTGGCTGCATCAAGATTAGAATCTGTGGTTTTACTACAGCTTTCAGTGCTTGACAATGATGTCAGGCCAAACAGAGGAAAGCACGCCATATTAACTTGGGAATAGAGCTTCACATGATTTGGTGTTTTACTTCATACTTTTAAGCAACAATGTGGACCTCACTGTTACCATAGACTTGTTGATAAGAAAGTCTAAAGAGCGTTATCAATGTAAGATGTATAAGATTGATGTTTGGATAATGTAAAACAAATTCTGAATTTCAACCTGGTAAAAGTAACCTGCCACAGGAAGACTAGCCTTTTAAAATCAGCATGGGTTATTGACAGAAAATAAGTGCAACAAGCAAGCACGGAACCACTATGTTCTTTAATTAATAAATACAAATGCCATGCAGTGTAATGCACTTTCCTCTGGGACTGATGATACTGACCAGAAATACATTAATAGTGTTCAATTTTGTAATGTTAACTAGTGTAAACAAATTAAAATTAAAAACAAACAAACAAAAAAAAACACAATTTATCAGCATTTTTAATAAAATAGGGGGATGTTAAATAACATTCTGTGTGAAGTATGAATAGCCTTATATCTAATGCCAGATACTCTTGTCTGTGCTTTGATGACATTAAAGGAGAAACCTTGAATGGGAATATGTGTACAGAACTCTGTTTAGGACCCTGCAAGGATGCTGTGTGTTTAAGGCAGCAGTGCATCTTTTCAGTGGGTGGGGATTTAGTTAAATATGTATATTCTCTTGAACTGGTATTTAAATTAGCCACACCAAAATAATAAAAGCAAAAATAAATGCAGCACTAACTTCATGTAAAATAATCCTACACCACAAGGTTGTTAAACCAGAGGTGTGTGGGGATGTTGTGCCTGAATGAATGCATTTCAAACAATGTTGCACAGCACCAGTATGAATGAAAAATCAGGCATCCTCACTGTTGTTCAATACCATGTTCGCAATAACAAGAAAGAAAACTATTTTTAAACGAATGGGGCTCTGAGTATTTAGGTCCCAAAATATGTATTTGAAATGCGTTTCAATATGTATATAAAATATTTAATCAAACTTAAATTAAGCTACTCAGTTTAAACATTGTACTTGTTAACGGTAAAAATAACTATTTTAAATATAATATTAATATTAGTAACCATTATATTATTTTTCTATGAAGTCTAGTGCTATTTTCAGAAGCACCAAAGATTTATCCATGCAACATTTGTTTCAAAATACATAGACATTATTTCCAAGTTTTTTATTTGCTGACATGCTGAGGTCAGAACTTTTCCAATTCCTAATATGCTAAAATACATAAATTAAATAATGACATATTCCTAGTTAAATATTTAAAACCTGTGTTGCAATGGCCTTACCCAAGAACTGAGGTTGTCTGCAGTAATTGCAAAACTAAAACAGCTGAAGTAAATTGCATTCGAAAACGTATTTTTTCCTCCAAATACGTTGTTTCAGAGGTGTTTGTCCTAATAACGGTAATATAATAATATACCATTAGTATTATTACAAGAAGAGACAGAAAAACAATACTTGGATCTGAGAACAATGCAACATAATTGAAAGAGTGAAATTGTTCAAATGGCAATGGGCTGAAGACATTGCAAGAACAAACCTCAGATAGTCAAAAACAGCTATAGAATGGATCCCAAAAAGTTTAAAGCAATACATGGAAGACTGCATAAAAGATGAAAAGATGAAATAAGATTTGATGGTGTGATCTGAAAAGAGACAAGTGGAAATATTTCCAAAAGACAAAACAAATTATTTTGTACAGATTGTATTGGATTAAAAAAGTTTAACTTGAGGACACATTTGTTTCTGAAAATGACACACTTAACACATTCCTGTGTGTTGTTTGCCTGTTCATACAAATCATTGCATGTGAGTGGGGTGAGTCCAATGATGCAAATATTGGCATGCACTGTAATCAAAGTGATTGCAGATTTTTTCCTCACTTCGAATGTGGGATTGTTTACTTGTACAAACAATCCCCACTGTGCATTAATCTCTTCCGTTGTTGGAAAGGAGAAAAGAATAACTCCGACTTCACTGTTTTTACATCCATGGACACAACAACACGTTGTCTAAAGAAACTATTATTACTGTTACTATCAAGCAGTAGCAGTTCTGAAACGCTAACACTTGACATAAATAGAAGTGAATTGGTGAATGAAAAATCTTTCTATTGTAAGAAAAACAACTCTATCTCTGCAACATTTGGTCTGTTTTCTCCTTGACTGAGGCCTTGTTTAAGACGAGTGTTTACTCATAATGACCTAGACAGTCAGTTATTGTTTCCTTGCTGTAAGCCCATTTGCTATTATCACCTGCTGTGACTTATCTCACATTCAAAATGTACATTCTGTCACCTCTTCCCTGAGCAAAACTAGCTAGAACATCCCGTTTCAGTTCTCTACGTCGTACAAGGTTGTCCTTTCATTGCGGGGGTAGAAGGTGCTTTAACATGGCTCTGGGGCGAATGAAAATGAAAAGGCGCAATTTCAAATGGTTTTCATATTGCTCTGAGTGGCGAGAGGAAAACAGGCATTTTTCTACTCTAGGTCATTTCAGTACACAATGCAGTCCACTGGACAATATTCAGGTGGTCTTTTGTTCTTCCACTTTCAATTATTTTCTCATTTAAGCCTGGATTAAATCAGAATTTCAACCCATCTGCTAATTGCAAATTGTAAACCTGGTACCGAAGGGCACCTTCATTTTTACCACAGACTTCTTGCTCTATCTAATTGAAACCTGCCACCCAGTACCGTGAATGTAATTTGCAATTGACTGATTGGTCATATTGTTTTTTTTTATTATTCTTTTAGTCTTTTTGTAAAACACAATTAAAAAATAGCAACACTTTAACTGTAATGTGGGAAAAGATGTGTGCTTATACATATTTAGAGCATCTGTATCTCACCTTAGCATCTGCTACAGATCATCTATGGGGTAGACAATATCTTGAAGAATGTGATGCATTTGTTAACATTAGTAAAACAGAATCTGTCTCCTTGATTTCAATTTATGCACACAATGTGACCCTCACTCTTCACAGGTCAACCTAGCTTGCCAGATCTGCTTACCCTCAAGATGATTCCTAATATGCCCAGAAAATGTCTTCAGGCTTCATTTTGCAAGCATGGCTGTGCTCCAAAAGGGTGATATGTAGAGGAATCGGGGGAGGGGAGGTAGACACTGAATGAGAGAGAGGGCTGTGACACATTCAGACATATATTGCTATCAAAAAAACACCCAGAGTGAGGATTTCAGTTGGAAATTCACTTAATCTGCCACCTATATAGACACAGAAGCATGGCAAAATAGGAGATGACAATGAGGCACAGATCAGGCACAAATTGTTAATGGTAGGGTTGTGCGACTCCGTGTTGGATAAATCTGTGTCTTTACATACCAATATAGTGAGATGACAGGGGAGAAAACAAAAGGGCAGGTTCATAACTAACCTTGTCAGAATTAGGACAGGACTGGATCACATTCAGTGTCATTTGCTGACAAGCTTATTTGCAGGTTAGATGCACCTCTACAAGACACAAGCAAAGCAATCACTTAGGTTTCATATCCTACCTTTAGCTTTTTTTGTGCTAGACTGAAGCCTTAGTTTTCTGTGGGACCAGTTCAGAGACTCAAGACAGCTACTGGGTTTGTAAGCATTACATTTGGTGGCATTTAGAAGTCCAAGTGGCTTTCTCCCTGGATTGCCATGTTTTCCCTTTCATTAGCCAAGGCTTGAGGCACATACGATTTCTGGAACCTATTGTAGGTTTTGTTCCAAGTCTAGAATAATTTTGCAGCCATTTCAAATAATGAATTTAAAGAAGAAAAACATAAAATCAAAGAGTTCTATGCCCATATTTATTACATCAGATTGGTTTGCCTTGTATTAATGCAATAAAGTCTACCACAGTTACTAAACATCTCTTTAGAAAAGAGAGTCCATATAGCCCAGCTTTGACAGTACAAGTAGCATTGTGGAGGCTATGCTATTGTGTGTATATATACACTCACCTAAAGGATTATTAGGAACACCATACTAATACTGTGTTTGACCCCCTTTCGCCTTCAGAACTGCCTTAATTCTACGTGGCATTGATTCAACAAGGTGCTGAAAGCATTCTTTAGAAATGTTGGCCCATATTGATAGGATACCATCTTGCAGTTGATGGAGATTTGTGGGATGCACATCCAGGGCACGAAGCTCCCATTCCACCACATCCCAAAGATGCTCTATTGGGTTGAGATCTGGTGACTGTGGGGGCCAGTTTAGTACAGTGAACTCATTGTCATGTTCAAGAAACCAATTTGAAATGATTCGACCTTTGTGACATGGTGCATTATCCTGCTGGAAGTAGCCATCAGAGGATGGGTACATGGTGGTCATAAAGGGATGGACATGGTCAGCAACAATGCTCAGGTAGGCCGTGGCATTTAAACGATGCCCAATTGGCACTAAGGGGCCTAAAGTGTGCCAAGAAAACATCCCCCACACCATTACACCACCACCACCAGCCTGCACAGTGGTAACAAGGCATGATGGATCCATGTTCTCATTCTGTTTACGCCAAATTCTGACTCTACCATCTGAATGTCTCAAGAGAAATGGAGACTCATCAGACCAGGCAACATTTTTCCAGTCTTCAACTGTCCAATTTTGGTGAGCTTGTGCAAATTGTAGCCTCTTTTTCCTATTTGTAGTGGAGATGAGTGGTACCCGGTGGGGTCTTCTGCTGTTGTAGCCCATCCGCCTCAAGGTTGTACGTGTTGTGGCTTCACAAATGCTTTGCTGCATACCTCGGTTGTAACGAGTGGTTATTTCAGTCAAAGTTGCTCTTCTATCAGCTTGAATCAGTCGGCCCATTCTCCTCTGACCTCTAGCATCAACAAGGCATTTTCGCCCACAGGACTGCCGCATACTGGATGTTTTTCCCTTTTCACACCATTCTTTGTAAACCCTAGAAATGGTTGTGCGTGAAAATCCCAGTAACTGAGCAGATTGTGAAATACTCAGACCGGCCCGTCTGGCACCAACAACCATGCCACGCTCAAAATTGCTTAAATCACCTTTCTTTCCCATTCAGACATTCAGTTTGGAGTTCAGGAGATTGTCTTGACCAGGACCACACCCCTAAATGCATTGAAGCAACTGCCATGTGATTGGTTGGTTAGATAATTGCATTAATGAGAAATTGAACAGGTGTTCCTAATAATCCTTTAGGTGAGTGTATATATATATATATATATATATATATATATATATATATATATATATATATATATATATAGTGACCTGCAAGATGAGAAAACCAGCAGAAAAACGAACCTAAAAATATATTTTTGAATTACCATGATTGTGATACCTTTACGAATCAAACATGTTCCTTTAAATCAAATGAAACTGTGCGTTTGTGTTATTTGTGCTACAGAAATACTGCAAATTGATTTCTCACAGCATGTTCAATATTATAGTAGATAAATGGCCTCTGTAAAAAATACGCATTGTGTAGCATTGTTCATCTTCAAAAAAGACATAGTAATAAGGACTAGTACCAGGCTTTTAACTAACATCATTTGGTTACATATAACTCAAGCATTGCTCCCCCACCTATCCGGGCTTTTTGTAAGTGCTCAAATTGAATCTAGTGGTACTCTTATTTGCCAAATATGTGGCAATTGAAATAAGTTTCAGAATAATTGTTAAACATTTACAATTAGCTAAATCACTACATCTTCAACTTGTGATTTGAAAGTTAAAGCCTACTTTTGGAGGAAAATATGTACGGATCCTCTCTGACACCATATATCATTAGGGATACTGTAATACATTAATATGACCATATTTATTGTCATTGTATTAAAACACTTTCTTCAGTCACTTACTAGGAAAAAAAAATCTACAAAAACATAACAGGCCTCCAGGTATCATAATGTATTTGATAAATGTTTATTTTCATCATCACTGATCTGATATTTTTCTTTGCCATTCATATAGTTCTTGTGTATAGTTCTTTTAAATTCAAGCAGAATTCCCATTTAAATATACATTCCTAGATCAATTTGGATACAATAGCAGTGGATAAGGATGCAAATATTTTGAAAGCATTAACTTTATCTAAGAGTTGTGTTTTTCATGACTGAAATGTAGTTGAAAAAATAATTAATTTTAAATCAAGAGGTGAAATAATTATGAGTTGAGACACTGATAAAAGTATCAGTAGAGGATTGATGGACTGCAGTTTTCCTTGTGTACATTTTTCAACAGTAGCGATTACATGACAGTCCTAGTATGACCATGTGATTAGCTCTAGATTCATAGCCACATCCATCCACAAGTCAATGAAAACTAGCTGTAGTCACTAACAGTGCATGCTGGTTCATCCAGGGTGTGCAGCATTAAGCTCTTTAAAAGCTTCAATTGTGATGAAATCATTTAAAGCCATGCTCCACTGTGGTAATCCAACTATGATGTGTCAAAATGGCTCCATTTGTGACCAGAGAAATATGATGTTTCACTGCTCTACTGAGGAAAATCGAATTCTCTACATCCCAATGCTGCCAATGCCATCTTTTGTACTTTTCATCTGGTCAAATACTTTGCGTTTCTATTTCTGATCTCCCATCTCAGCAAATGTGGCAAGGTTAGAAGCCTGCTGCGGTGGAAAACAGCACTGAGGCCCTAATTAATACTCAGTCTATTCTTGAACCGACTGCAGCAGCTTTTGCTTCACTGCCTTCCAAATGTCAACATATTACAGGTGACTTCATTTTAAATGTAGAGTTTATATAACTATTTTAAAAATGCTTATTACTTCCATTAGAGACTCATTTAGCTTGTAATTCATGAATTTCCTGTAAGTGCCTAAACTTATCTATGGTTTTGTAAGGCAATTTATTGTGGAAACCTGTTGACTAAGTTGTTGACTTTTACAGGTGTAACAAATTAAATAAAAACAAATCCCAAATTAAATCACAATTCCACTAGGACAGTCAAAATAAAAAACACAAAAACAAAACCCCTCAGAAATCCTACCACTCTTTGATAAAACACAAATAAAAAGAAAACAACTCAGGAAGAATGTAAATGAAGTAAAAAGTGGGCTTCCTGACCGTAGATAAAAAAAATTCTTACACAAAACTGACTAAGAAAAACACATTCAAAGGTGTCCAACACACTACTGTTCAGTGGGCCCATGTGCAAGTTCATGGTGGTGTCATTTAGGTGTTTTTTAATTTAGTTATTCTGGGTAATTGTTGTTTGGGGTAGTAATTAGCTGGATAGCTCTATCAGTCACCTTTTTGAAACAGTTTGCACTTTGCAGTTAACTATGAAACAGCATTACATACAATTAAAAACTTTTTTTAATCAAATAAAATGAGATCTGGGATCTCCCTAATGGTTTTCCAGGTAAAAGCTTTTACCCAAACTGCTAGATTAATCCTGTAGCCAATAGACCGTGAATGTACCAGAGTCACTCAGTGGTTGTGCTGAACTTACCCGAGAGCCTTGGTCTTGGGTGGGGCGAGGTTAGGGGCTTCTCTGATGATTCTCTGATGATTAGCACTACAGGATCAGGCAGTGCTTGTGAAAATTGCATTGCTTTCAGATCCAGTCTTGATTCATTTAATTTTAGTTTGTAATGTGAAAAAAGACGTGCTTGACCTGGTACAATTTCTGTTCTCCTAAATTAGTACAGGACAGGAATGGTGACACATTTTGATATTCTAAATGGGAACATAAATGGGGAAACACAATTAAATACAATATTAAATACATTGAAGTCCACTGCCAGGATTTTTTTGTATTTCAATACATTTAACAAAAAACAAAAACAAAAGATTGTGCACAGTTCTGAAGGCAGCGTTCAAAAGCTCATTTTTATTTTTATATTTATTCCATAAACATTATTACAAAACTCAGCAAGTTACCAATATTACAGTATCACCATACAGGCTTGATCACAAATATTTAAAACCTTTGCAACAATTACAACAAAAACAAAATAATACTAGAATAATTTACATGAAAATCTATAAAACAGCAAAGAGTTCACAAATGTTTTTTTTTTTTCCTTTTTTCTTTTTTTTTTTCTTGTACACGGTAGCACTACACTCTCACAACAAGATCGGTCTTATTACAAAACTTCCAACAAAAAGTTTTAAGTTTTTTTTCTTTTTTTTTGTCATTTGTATTTTGGTTTTTAAAACCAGAAACTTGTCATTATACATCCTTTTACTGCACCCCGGGGTGCAAAAAAGGGTACCCACACGCACACACAAATACTTCACAGCACTTTCTAAGAAAAATATACACTTACAAAATATGTTACAAATTGGCACACTGAAAAATATACAAGATTTTGTAAGATGTCAAGAGTTCATTAAGAATCCCTCTGGAAACAACTCTAGACAATATTTATAAAGCTCAATATTTTTTTTTAATTATTTTTTTAACGAAAAAGGCAAAAAGTAATTCCCAATTAATGTCAAAACCATGGTACATCAAACATAACATAACATTATATTTTACATTCTTAAAAAGGGCACAGAGAGTGTTTGTTTAGATATTTTTTTTGTCTCTGGGAAATGTGGTTTTCTTTAGCACCATTAAGAAGCAGCAGCTCAACAGTGGTACCTTTTAAAAAAAGTTCACATCGGAAAAGTACATTCAATTCACAATAGGCAGGAGTCTAAAAGGCAGCCCATGGTCAGCGATGCAGGCAGGTCCCTGCTGCAACGCCTTTTGATTTTCGCCCGGTCTCAGTTAAACAAGCTGGAATAGTACAGAAGAAGATGCAGACAGAGTAGGGGAAATAGAAGAAGGAGAAGAATAATAAGATAAACAAAAATCTAAAATATGCATTTCCGTTGACACAACACACAAGGGCTTTAAGAATTCCTTTCTATGGAATATTTACACATCCTGTAGCAGTTGCATCCAGGAGTTAAAAACACAGTCTGAGGAATAATCTCACCTGCCTCATCTTAAAAGGGGGGGGGGTGGAGTACTATTTTAAAACAGTAAATTACCAAACAAAAGATCAGTAGTTTTGGTTATAATACAGTCATGTTTTAGAAAGGTGTGTTTATGCACTGCTTTGGTTGTCTATTGTGCTGGTTGGTCATGCGTTTCAGAGATTAGAGATGTAGAGTTGTGCTTTACCTGCATGGCTTTGATTTGATACATATCATGATACAAGCCTGGTGATATGTATCAGATGCATTTACCTGCTTATGCAGCAATATAAAACGCATCCATATACAGGTGTAATCATAACTCGACTTAGGTGGACAGCAGCTTGTGAAGAATGGTAAAAGCTGAAGAGTGGCTACTAAACATCGCTGTGCCACATTTGATTACAAATACATTTGTTGGTATTGATTAGTAATGTACCAATATCTCATTCAATAATGGCTGAGATTAATGGAAAGACTGGAAAAATAAGTAACCTGTAAATAAAATGCATTTCATTCAAATTCTCAACCAATCTGCCAATTAGACGAATCTTAAAGAGGAACAAAACATTGGAAAAGAAAAAATCTTCCCAAGTGTTCATCTGACATTTTTGTCACATAAGAACTAACTCAATATTAGTTGGCATAATAAGTCACATCCCGAGTCTCTACGAACAATGAGGTCAAAACTAAATGATAGATTAAATATGTGGTGTCACTTGTTATTTAACTACGTTGCAAATAATCTGTATACTTTAAAAAACACTGAAGGATGATCACATTCAAATGTTCAGCTATCCATTCCTCACATAATTCAATATTAGTTAACACAGAAGAGTCTAATTCGGATTGCCTCACAATGGCCTGCAGACAAGTGAAACCAGACCTGGGAGAAAAATGATTTGCAGCTTGTGCCTTACCACACCCCCTAGCTGAAAATTAAAACTGTCTAATGTACACCCCTCTGTGTCTTCTTGCTTATTTGACATGCACAAAGATTGTAAATAACTGTACCCCCAACCCCTTTTATATAACCAATACAAATTAAAATGCGTCTTGAAAACCCTTTATAATGTCTAGTATATTGTTATTATAACATGGATTTCAAATGGATGAGGGTATTTAAATTAGCAACTGTGTATGGTTTTTGGGACATTTACTTACTAAAATGCGTGAAGGCAAAAGGGTGAACAATAGCTGCATACAGACCAGTGGCACAGTAAATTATATGATAGGGTGGGGATTATAATATTTTAGAATTGATGAAAGACCTGGAAATTAAATCTCCTTCAATGAGAAATAAAAACTAGCCAGAAGAACTATTTTATAATAAGCTTTTTAACATTTGTTTCCAATACAAAGCATGACCACCCTGATGTTTTGTCAGACTTGTGGTGCAAATGGTATCCTATAATATAAGAAGGCTGAACAGAGATGCATTTCTGTGTCTTTCAACGAGTTTAAATGCGTATTTTCATGAAGGAAGTCCCAAGATGTGATCAAGGTCTGTTATATGAAGAGATTGAAGCTCCCCCACCCCCCCAATTCCCATATTAAACAGAATGGAGGTGGCTGCCTGGGTAGTAATGTTTAATGGAAACATCTATCTAGCAATTAACTTTAGAGCCTTGAACACAGCTGCTAAACAAGAGTTCTCTGAAGAACAATGAACCTCTGAAATATCCCCCTCAGAATTTCTCCCTTTGCATCAGTAACGTAGATGGACTGTAGAATGCTGTTTGGAGTTTCCACAAAGTCAGTTCTGTATAATGTAAGAGGGATCTGTAGAGACTGAATACTGCATATAAACACAACCTATTTTCATTATCACTCTAAGACAACTACTTAATGTCTTGAATTCACATCTGCTGCACTAATTATACACTCACAAACAACGTACAGGTAATCCGCAGTGTACCATATATGTAAAATGTTCCTTCCATTGGGGAACACCATATCTTCCTAAATAGAAACCCTCAGTTTCAGCAAGGAACAACCATGGGACAACACATGGTGGAATATTGTGATACGATATTTAATTTGTAATCATGGAATATGCAATGAAACAACAACCCAGTGATAAAACTGTTCTTACTCCAGAAAGGTGCAGTAATTAAAGTAATACATTAACATTTAAAATAAGATTCAGTTTTTTTTCCCCCCAAAGTCATGTGGGAATTGAGTAGACCCACACTTTTCAAAGTTTTTCATATGCAGCATCTACAGAACCAATTAAGGAAACTCATGACAATTAAACATATTTAACTTTTTTGTGCAGCAAATCAAAATGTAATGAAAAGGCTTAACTTAACTGTGACTTAACTAAAATGAGACTCTGTGAAATGTACTCTGATGGTAGAAAATGTATATTCCAGATACTACAAGTCAAGGCAACATGAAGGAATATGAAAAATGGAATAAGTCAATGCATTTTCACAAATGCATGAAATAGATAATAATTGACTGATTTATTTTTAAAATGTTATCATAATTGATAAACGGTGATTAAAGTTAATCTACAAACTGGAGCATGCCTACACAGCTACCATTCACAGCACAGTATTTGAAATCTACTCTATACAATTCTAACAAGCTTGATTCATTCTCTCTTACAGTCAATGAGTAAAGTAAATCCTCTTATTCTAGGTGGTTAAGCAGTGTTCCTTTCAACATCTAGTAATAAAACCAACCAACAACACAGACTTGTGGTCAGGTGCATTTCTATTGGTCTTCAAATGCTTTTCCCATATTCATCCAGGTGAGCCCTTCAAATCAAATTTCTCTTGATTCAATCAAAACCATATCACGATTCTTCTCTTCCCCACCTTGGCAGGTGACAGGCCTGAAGTGGCTGAAAAGATAATTACCAGGTGAATCTGAATGGAGTTTGAGGGAGGGTTATTGGTAGGGGAGTGATAAATAGCGCTTACCTTGATGAATAGGGGTGAATAGAAGTATTTTAACAGCATTGCAAATGCATTTGAGCACAAGTCCCCACAAAATTTATCAAGATCGAACACACAATTAGCCATTGTTAAACAACACAAACCAAAGATCTTATATATGTGATAGGAAAATAAATTCGATTATATTTAAAATATGTCCCACGGGGTCAGATTAGGCTTATGCTATTCCAAAGACTCTGACTGCTTTGAATAAGGTACCTTATTAGGCTATATTGAAAGAACAGAACCATCAAGTCTTAATACTTCAGTAGATTAAACTTGTACTTATTTTTTCTTTTGCTTGTGTGGTTGTTGATTGTTTGATCAAAAATAAAAATGAAAAACAGCTAAATCCAGCAGCCACCTACAAATGTATTTACAACAAGATTTTCAAACAGAGTTCCTTTAATGTCACTGAATCTCACTCATTTTATTCGCTTTTGTATTTTTCACTTTATACAGCTTGCTTCACTGCAGGTGAACTTACGATCTTGACAAAAGCAGGATGAAAAAGTTACTTTACAAGTCCTCTTTCCTGAAGCCAGCACATTACTGAAGTCAATAGGATGGATCCTAAGAAAAGGTTGTCACAAGAGTTTCCAATTAGGTAAATTGCTTTGAAGCGCCCTGAACTTAACAAGATATGACTGATCAGTACGAACATGCCTTCCATACAAATGGATTTATACTAGCAACTAGTTGCTCTGCTGGCAATAATTGCCAGTAGGCAACTTGCTACTGAATTGCACATTGTAACAGTAAGCAAGATTGCTTGCAATATTGCCAAGAGACACATAGGCAGGCAATACTGCCAGCAGTGTTTTTAAATGAAACACTATTTTCCATGTCATTGCAAGGTGGCAGTGACCAAGGATACATGCCAAATGTAAATTAGAAAAATTGCTGCCAATCAACATCTCGCAATTACTGCAGGAAGTATTGCTTGAAATATTTGCCAAGTATAAAAATCACCCTAAGGAAGGTAAGACAGATCTATATTAGCTTGCAGAGGAAAACCTAATTAGCTTGCAGAGGGGGAAAAAAAAGTAGAGATTAAAACTATTAGAAAAGTGAGCACTGAACACATCAAGGGAAGCTAGTTATTATTAAATTCTATCTTACTGTATTATATAAAATGCTAAACATATTATTTAAAAAATATCAGATGATAAAAATATAAATAATGAGCACTCTTTACATTTTCACGTAACCATCAACTCTTTACAGCTAATGTGAATGTGCAATTTAATTTTCAAATTAAGATATATATATATATATATATATATAGATTGTTGAAAATTGAACTTGTCTAACCAATTTATTAATAACAGACTTCATGACTTACAATATGTATGCAATTCCCTGTTAGTTGACTTTCAACCCTGTGCCTAAGAATGTAAGAATGACACGCAGTAATACCATGACAACCACACAGATTAACACCTGTTGCTGCTACGTACGTTAGATCCTCCGACTTGGCTAGATCATTTTGTGTGAGAAAACTAACTATGTGCAGGTCTGCTGTTCTCTGCTGCTTGGACTGTCATTTTCCATACAAAAGAGAATTTAAGGTTTGAGAGGAAATTATGTGGATAAAGTAACATTGTAAAGCCATAATGTTTAACCAGTCCTAATGGCATCATAATGCACTGTTCATCTCCAAATTTCACGAACGTAAATGTGGAGAGCCCTAATCAAAGTCCAGTTTTATGTTTTTCTTTTTGGAAAGGTGTTCATACAAAATAACTTTGACCTACTATAAAAGGTATTACATAAAATAGTTTTTAAAATGTTCAACCTATCTGCTTTTTCTTCATAAACAAGTAAACAAAGAATTGTAAAAAAAAAAAAAAAAAGTAAACACTATCAACTGCTCTCTACACAGCAACCTTAAAAGATTCAAGTAATGTAATAGTGATTCGTAATACTGTATGCAAAATATTTCTCAAACAATTTCTGAGATCACTAGCATTCAGGGTATAGGATTTTTACTTTATGAAAATGTACTATGAGAGGCTCAATGAATACTACACAGCTTTTTTCAAAAATGGAAATACTTGTACAGCTGCATTGTTGGAGAAACAACAAAACAAAGAAAGCATATTGATTGAGAAAATATGCTTTTGAAATATTTTTCTTTCTTTAAATATTTTTTCCAGTGTGAAAAATTGGTGCAAGTCCTTACAAAAGCACTGAGGCATAAAAGGGATGCAAATTACATCAAACACCATAATTATCAAAAACAGTCGAGGAGAATGGTAATGCAGACATGGTGACGTTTCAAATATTTCCTCTCGTGAACAATTGGTTGATTTTGAACTTAATACTGTGAATGTCATACAACACATACATTTTATACAATGATAAATCAGAGATAATCTTTATATCACACATCATACTTGAAAAATCCCTATGTTGCTCTTCACATCTATTTTATCTTATTTATGTATACATTTATTAAGATATATATATATATATATATATATATATATATATATATACACACAGTGGGGGGAAAAAGTATTTGATCCCCTGCTGATTTTGTACGTTTGCCCACTGACAAAGAAATGATCAGTCTATAATTTTAATGGTAGGTGTATTTTAACAGTGAGAGACAGAATAACAACAAAAAAATCCAGAAAAACGCATATCAAAAAATGTATCAATTGATTTGCATGTTAATGAGGGAAATAAGTATTTGACCCCTTCGACTTAGTACTTGGTGGCAAAACCCTTGTTGGCAATCACAGAGGTCAGACGTTTCTTGTAGTTGGCCACCAGGTTTGCACACATCTCAGGAGGGATTTTGTCCCACTCCTCTTTGCAGATCCTCTCCAAGTCATTAAGGTTTCGAGGCTGACGTTTGGCAACTCGAACCTTCAGCTCCCTCCACAGATTTTCTATGGGATTAAGGTCTGGAGACTGGCTAGGCCACTCCAGGACCTTAATGTGCTTCTTCTTGAGCCACTCCTTTGTTGCCTTGGCTGTGTGTTTTGGGTCATTGTCATGCTGGAATACCCATCCACGACCCATTTTCAATGCCCTGGCTGAGGGAAGGAGGTTCTCACCCAAGATTTGACGGTACATGGCCCCGTCCACCGTCCCTTTGATGCGGTGCAGTTGTCCTGTCCCCTTAGCAGAAAAACACCCCAAAGCATAATGTTTCCACCTCCATGTTTGACGGTGGGGATGGTGTTCTTGGGGTCATTCCTCCTCCTCCAAACACGGCGAGTTGAGTTGATGCCAAAGAGCTCGATTTTGGTCTCATCTGACCACAACACTTTCACCCAGTTCTCCTCTGAATCATTCAGATGTTGGCAAACTTCAGACGGGCCTGTACATGTGCTTTCTTGAGCAGGGGGACCTTGCGGGCGCTGCAGGATTTCAGTCCTTCACGGCGTAGTGTGTTACCAATTGTTTTCTTGGTGACTATGGTCCCAGCTGCCTTGAGATCATTAACAAGATCCTCCCGTGTAGTTCTGGGCTGATTCCTCACCGTTCTCATGATCATTGAAACTCCACGGGGTGAGATCTTGCATGGAGCCCCAGACCGAGGGAGACTGACAGTTATTTTGTGTTTCTTCCATTTGCGAATAATCGCACCAACTGTTGTCACCTTCTCACCAAGCTGCTTGGCGATGGTCTTGTAGCCCATTCCAGCCTTGTGTAGGTCTACAATCTTGTCCCTGACATCCTTGGACAGCTCTTTGGTCTTGGCCATGGTGGAGAGTTTGGAATCTGATTGATTGATTGCTTCTGTGGACAGGTGTCTTTTATACAGGTAACGAGCTGAGATTAGGAGCACTCTCTTAAAGGGAGTGCTCCTAATCTCAGCTCGTTACCTGTATAAAAGACACCTGGGAGCCAGAAATCTTGCCGATTGATAGGGGATCAAATACTTATTTCCCTCATTAACATGCAAATCAATTTATAACTTTTTTGAAATGCGTCTTTCTGGATTTTTTTGCTGTTATTCTGTCTCTCACTGTTAAAATACACCTACCATTAAAATTATAGACTGATCATTTCTTTGTCAGTGGGCAAACATACAAAATCAGCAGGGGATCAAATACTTTTTTCCCTCACTGTATATACACTCACCTAAAGGATTATTAGGAACACCATACTAATACTGTGTTTGACCCCCTTTCGCCTTCAGAACTGCCTTAATTCTACGTGGCATTGATTCAACAAGGTGCTGAAAGCATTCTTTAGAAATGTTGGCCCATATTGATAGGATAGCATCTTGCAGTTGATGGAGATTTGTGGCACGAAGCTCCCGTTCCACCACATCCCAAAGATGCTCTATTGGGTTGAGATCTGGTGACTGTGGGGGCCAGTTTAGTACAGTGAACTCATTGTCATGTTCAAGAAACCAATTTGAAATGATTCGACCTTTGTGACATGGTGCATTATCCTGCTGGAAGTAGCCATCAGAGGATGGGTACATGGTGGTCATAAAGGGATGGACATGGTCAGAAACAATGCTCAGGTAGGCCGTGGCATTTAAACGATGCCCAATTGGTACTAAGGGGCCTAAAGTGTGCCAAGAAAACATCCCCCACACCATTACACCACCACCACCAGCCTGCACAGTGGTAACAAGGCATGATGGATCCATGTTCTCATTCTGTTTACGCCAAATTCTGACTCTACCATCTGAATGTCTCAACAGAAATCGAGACTCATCAGACCAGGCAACATTTTTCCAGTCTTCAACTGTCCAATTTTGGTGAGCTTGTGCAAATTGTAGCCTCTTTTTCCTATTTGTAGTGGAGATGAGTGGTACCCGGTGGGGTCTTCTGCTGTTGTAGCCCATCCGCCTCAAGGTTGTACATGTTGTGGCTTCACAAATGCTTTGCTGCATACCTCGGTTGTAACGAGTGGTTATTTCAGTCAAAGTTGCTCTTCTATCAGCTTGAATCAGTCGGCCCATTCTCCTCTGACCTCTAGCATCAACAAGGCATTTTCGCCCACAGGACTGCCGCATACTGGATGTTTTTCCCTTTTCACACCATTCTTTGTAAACCCTAGAAATGGTTGTGCGTGAAAATCCCAGTAACTGAGCAGATTGTGAAATACTCAGACCGGCCCGTCTGGCACCAACAACCATGCCACGCTCTAAATTGCTTAAATCACCTTTCTATCCCATTCAGACATTCAGTTTGGAGTTCAGGAGATTGTCTTGACCAGGACCACACCCCTAAATGCATTGAAGCAACTGCCATGTGATTGGTTGGTTAGATAATTGCATTAATGAGAAATTGAACAGGTGTTCCTAATAATCCTTTAGGTGAGTGTATACACACATACATATACACACACATTTATAAATGTTTATTTCTGTACTTTGCTTTGCATTATGATCTATTCCAAAGTCTATTTTCTATAAAAATGCTTTAATATACCTAAAGTATAACTGAACTGAAAATAAAATATTTAAATGTATGACCTGGTACATTGAACTGTGCATTTTCACACATAATTAGGCCTCGTCCACAGGGGGCTACAATGTGTACTGTACTTCACCAATTACACTTTGAAATCAGTTCTCTCTGGACAAAAGTATTGCAACCAATGCAGGATGTCAATGCTAATTCTAGGCTGAAAGAAACAACTCTTTTCAGTGTTCACACCCTCAGAGAGTTTAGAAAATGAGAAAAAAGGGATTCATTTTCACCATCTTGAGACATAATTAAGGCTTGAATTATGGCTTTAATATCCGTCCGGGTGTGGTTACTTTCAGTCTTACTTGGGAATAAAAAGCTCTTTGTATTGGCTGACTAATAACTGAAATCTCCAGTGCTTCATGTTGCAGGGGTAGGTGTATATACAAGGGGACTATTACAATTGTAAAATCATTAACACATTTTCAATATTATGTGCAGACAACTTTTAAAATTAGTTGACGTCAACATCTTGAGCAATTGGGGGGGGGGGGGGGGGGGTGTCATTATTGAATGCAACAACACATTTTTTAAAAGCTTAGCAATACATGCAACACATGCTTACCCTCTGATGCCGTACAGACGTCCTTGAGAATCCAGCAAAATCTCTTAATGCACATCCCATTGTGTCATTCTGTAATAAGGACTATTTTTAATAGCTTTCAACAGGGTTCTTCTTTTTTTAAGCTTCACAATGCCGGGTGATGCTGAGGTAAGTTGAATTTGGCAACCAAAAAGAAAATTATTCAAAATGAAAAGTCTTTAGAGTTGGTAAAATGTGTTGATCTGTACCACTGTCGGCTGCAGGTGCTTATCAACGGGGTGTGGTCCAAAATATAACATCTCTGGAATGTTCGCTATCCATCAACAGTCCCAAAAGAAAACATGAAATGTTCATATAGATATAAAATTGTCTGTACAGTCACTTGTTCATAGTTTGGCACATTAATTATTATTTTCTTTTTATTATTTTTTAAATTATTTTCTTTTTTGCAAATAGTGCATATGTTTCTGTACAACGGCTTTAACAAAAAAATTCCACTTCTGAAAGAATTTAAAAGCATATTTAAAACATATTCCAGGCTCGTTAAGAAATTAATGTCAGGGGCATCCATTTCCTTAAAGGCTCCCAAAGCTTTTTTTTGACAACGAACAATAACAAATAATGCCATTCCAAAAAACAAAAACAAAAAAACCCCCAAAAAAAAGTTTTTTCATCGAATGTATACTTAATAAAAAAAACGTTCCTTTTTGCTTTAAGAAAACAGAAGTCTGGCTCCCTGCAGAAACACAAGACAATTTTTCCACAATCTTAGGATGACTTTAGGTATATCAACACCGGCGTTATGATTCTCTAAAGGAAGTTGTAGTTCTCCCTCATGACACGAGTCAGGCTGTTAAAGGCAGACTGAGATATGGAAGGCGTCCATATTCTGTATACAAAAGACAGGATGCTTATATTTTCAGTTAAAGCATTTGTATAGAGCTATATATTTATAGACAGAGAAAGAGTGATATTGTTGGAAATGGGCAGCAAGTTTCACGAAAAAATAACATTTCACAAAAAGGCTCAGGATTATTATTTTTTTTTCTCTCAAGGCTTTTAAAAACGGAACGAAAAAAATAATAATAATTAGGAAAAAAAAAAAAAAAACGATAACTGAAGCAGCAACATAGCAGAAAATCGCAGCCATGGTAGTTTAAAAAAAACCCAGTCAAGCTGGAAACAATTACTCAATAGGTAGTTTTGCAAGTACAATAATTTCTCATGCAAGTTATTCATTTTCTCTCCAGAAAAAAAAGGGGGGGCAGGGGTAATGTCTTTGCCATGCAACTCTTGCGTTGAGTCAACAGGGAAAATAAGGGGGACAGAGGGCTGAGCAGGTAGGAGGAAAGTGAGAAGGGATGCACTGCAGCCACGGTTACGAAATATTACCTCAGTTTTTCAAAAGAGGCCATCAATGATAAGTCCTTATTCGGGTCACGCTCGCCTCGTTTTCCCTTACTGTTTTCATCCCTTGGAAATTTCGCACTTGTTTTATGACGGTACATCTTTTTATGTGCAGGCCCATTAGTGCCTGGAGTACTCGGATTAGGACCACTTTTATCAAACACGCATCGAGGTGGGGCTGCGTTACAGTCCAGCGCTATCTGAGGGAACGAGCTGTGGGCCGAACTGAGCTGTGCCTGGTTTTTACTGTTGGCTCCCTTATTGGTTGACTTCCTGCTTTTAGTTGCACCAAGGGCTACAGCGCCGCCTCCTTTCTTTTTGGAGTCAGATGGTGTTCCAGCTAGAATTTTGAGGGTTTTTAATTTCAGGCTGTTGGCTTCGGGAGGCAGGCAGACTCCAGATGCAGGGCCCCACAACGGCTCGATTGAAGCCATCATGAACCGCTGGACCTCAGCCATTCCAGAAGCGATGTTGGACAGGATGTTAGAGGGCTCTTCAAACTCTCGCTGATCATCGTCCAGGAGATTGCTGCCTGGTGCCAGGGTGTTCTCGGACCAACTGTTTGACTCCTTTATAAGAGGCCAGTCACTGTTCACCCCAGATACACCATTGGTTGGGTTTTGTATCACAATGGTATCTTTCAGTGACTGGGCAGAGGGAATCAAGTTATTTCTGAATTTGGTGGCTGATTTGCAGCCTCCTCCCTGCCCTTTGTTATTCTTCCCTTCTGAAGGATTTTTAACTTTTTTGGATGAGCGTGAGTTTTGACGAGGGTTTTTGCTTTTCTCTGCTTTACTGGATTTGGGAGTTTTTGTTTTCTTTGTGCCCTTCTGGTCTGGGCCGGTGTTCTGACCAGCATTCTGCTTGGTCGTTTTCTTTTTCGGCTTTGAGGCTTTCGCTCCGCTACCATTATGATTTGCCTGTTTGCCAAACGTTTCTACGCAGGGGTTTTTCTCAACCACACCCACAGCATCGTCGTCATTAAACGTGTGGAACTGAAACTGATGACTGTTCACTATAAACGGACTGCTGTGATGATCCTGTTGCTGGACAATATTGCAGTTCCATTTCATATCCTGTGGGCTTCCTAGAACAACTTCGTTTGAATCCTGGAAATCCTTTGTTTTCCCTGCTGACTTGATTTCTGGCCCTATCACTTGCGGAGACAAATTTGGCGTGTCTGGTGGAGACATCTCTGACAAGGACGAGTGTCGGAATTTATCAGGAGTAAAGTTAGATATATCCAGCAGGTCTGTTGATTCTTTCAAGGGAATGATTTCATCAACACTCTGCTGGATCACTAGTTTTGGACTGCAGTGGGCTAAGAAGTTATCATTCATGTCATCTTCGCCATCCTTATCACAAGACTTTAAACTTAAAGAGCTATAATTGCTCGAAGTAGCTGACAACGAACCCACTGAATCAAAACTGATGAGTCTGCCATTGTCTGTGTTCAGAGAGCCGCGCTGAAACTGGAAATGTCCCTCTCCGCACGGTACCTGGCATGACTGATAATCAGTGTCGGGCTGCAGGGGCTGCTCATGCAAATAATTCTTCTGATACAGCAGTCTGTTGCTGTCCAAGTTTAGCTGACTGTATCCTGAGACCGACAAGTTGTCTGCCATTGGCACAGGGACTGGGCCAGAAAAGCTGTTAGTCATGATGGGAGATTCTGGAATGTCAGGCGGGAATGGTGGCTGGTTGGTGCTGGCTTGTGCATGCCATATTTGAGTAAAATTTGGCTCGATCTGGTTTGTGCAGGTCTGGGGAGATTGCTGTAGTTCTGATTCAGAGGGAGGAGAGAGAACGCAGCTCTGTGCAAGCTGCAGAGAAGTGAACTGTGTCTCGGCTGGAGAAACACCAGCCGTGTACTGCCCAGAGGGGTGCTGAGAGAAGTAAGAGATTCCAGTGCTATTTGATGAATCTGATGCATCTAGCAATGTCTGCAGATACCCTCCAGGGACCACTGGTACACTTGTAGCCACGTTCGCAGATGGTGCAGGTTTGTCAGAAGAGCAGGTGGCTGATATAAAAGTAGATTTTTCAACAGCATCAGTGGTGTGGTTTTCAGATAAATGGGGGCTGCTTGCAGCAGAGTCAATAGCAGCATCCTTCATGCTGCCTACAGAGTCCTGATTTTCTAAAACAGGGCAAATCCCTGCTACGTTTGTTATGCTTTTGCTATCCTCTTGCATGGCTTTAATTTTTCTGCTCTTCAATCTGGCTTCACTTTTAAATTTTTTTATTCTTACAATTTTATTTCCAATTCTCTTATCTTCCCTTTCTTGTGATCTGCTATTTACTGTTCCAGTATGTGTGATGTCATTTGAGTCTAATCTGTTTGCTCGGTTGGGGGCTGCTATTGTTAATGGCATGCCTGTAAGGGCTGCGTCGTCTTTAGTGCCGCCTTCCTGCCTCTGATCACAAGAAGAGGAGCCCTGCTTGTTTGGTGATTGTTCCACAGTTTGAATTCTTTGAATCCTGAGTCTGTTTGCAATCTTATATTTTCTTTTGGGGGGACTAGAACTAAAGGAACGGTTTGAGCCATTCAAATGAAAATTATGTTTATCACCTGAAGCCAGCTTTCGTGAATCCCTTCTCTTGAGCTGTCTTTTTTGCCAGTAGTCCTTTAAAGGGGCCAATTTTTCATATTTTTGTAGCGCATCAGAATTTAAGTTAACTGTTGTGGGAGTTGGATCTATTTTGCCAAGTTTAACTAACATGTGCTTTTCTCCTTTGAACCTGTTAATGATGATATATTTGATAATTACCGGAGGCTCCTTACGGGATGATTTTCGCCTTTTCTTTGGGCACCAGTCATCGTCATCTTCCTCTTTTGGACCAAAAGGCTGCTTTTCGCGTTTCTCTGCATTCTTTTCACTCTCAATGGAGTCCACATCATACAGATAGTCCTCACTGTATCTCACTTTTCTTTTTGCTCTCAATCCATAATTCAGCTGACTGGAGGAGCTGGAGTTCTCTCTGGACAAAAAGCGGTTACATTCTTTAGCCTCCCGGAAGGTGTCATAAGATGAGCCGGTACAGGAGCTATCATCGCTATATTCACCTGAATCTTCAGTTGAGTTGTTGGAGTCAAAAAAATAGTTCCTTTTCGGGGTCAGGTACTGCGTTCCATCCGCAGGGCTACCATTTTTATTTAGGTCCGGTTTCTCTTCATTCCCCCAAAGACTGATCTCATCTGCCTTGAACTGCAGAGTGTCCATGTTCTTCTTAATGGTTCCGTTCTCCTTTTTGGTACAATTCACAAGGACGCTTGGGAAAAAGTTGAACTGGGTCTCCTCCTGGAGGGCGTTGGTCTTTTCCCTCACGTTATCCTGGAAGGACTCATAGCGAATTTTTAAAGAACACACATCGCTGCTGAGGGTGGAGTCATCGTCGTCAAACATGTAGTTGTCCACATCCTCCTCAGAGAACAGGTTGACTGAAAGTTCGTTTTTAGAGCACAGGTCGAGCAGCTCCATTTTGCTCTCACTGATGAAAGACTCGAAATAGCCCCAGTCCTGATTTGGATTGGATAGCAGGGCCTCTTCTCCATTGCATTTGTCCAGGAGCAGCCCTTCATAATAATTTTTGGGGGTAGGGTCTTCTGAATCGCTGTCGGATTTCTCCACATCTCTTTTGTCCGCTGTCCTTGATTTATGCAGGGGGAAACTTAAGAGCTGATCGGAAAGCAGTTGATCTCCATAACGGGCGCTCTCTCCGGTGCTCATACACTGAATCCCTATATCCGAGATAGAGCAGGAATCGTAATCCCGGTTTATATCCCCCATTTTCAGACTGATGCCAGGCTCTGGGTCGACACTGTCCTTTGATTCAATGAAGCAGCCCAGGCAGGTTCGGCTCTGCTGCATCAGACAGTCTCCAGTCAGTGTTGATATGCCACCTGGCTCCATGATTGTGAAGGGGGTCCGGTCACAGTCCTCAGGGAGGGACCAGGGACTCACCCCCTTGGTTACACAGGATGTCAGGGAGATGGCGTGTGTGGAGGAATCATCTGACGCGTGTTCAGGAGCATCGGTGAGCCTCAGAGGAGATGGAGGACTCAGGACACACGGCTCCTTCAAAGTCAAAGACGGCAGCGCTCTGTGGGAGTCTGGACTTCCTTTCTGTGCATTCGCTGCTGTAGCCAAGGATGGAAACGGAACTGCAGCATCTGCAGCGACATACGGCTTCAGATTATTCCCCTGGTCATGTGATCCTAGGAAAAAGGAAAGATCATAAACAAAATAAGGAGCAACCAGTGACTGTCTTTACTAGTATGAAACATATCTGCCGTTAACATGGGTAGGCCCCTTATTAACACATTGGAGGAAGAAATTTGTTCCTCAGGCAATTTAAAAAAAATATATATATATTTTCTTTCCACTCACTAAGGGTTATTCATAATAATGAGGATAATAACACAGATCCATCCTGTGATTGCATCACTTTCTTTTGTCAGCTATAGGAAATGTATAATTAAACAACAACAACGGAAGCTGCTGTACAAGTAGTATTAGATTTGTTTGGCTTGGATAATTAGTCAACTGCAGCTAATGCAGGTATATGCACAAGGGAAAGACATCTTTACGCACTGGGGGCAATGTAACTAATAACTACTATCCCTGCTTATACCTTTCCCCCGAAGCACTGCATTTAAAAATAGACTGAAATAACAGTGCACAAACATAGCTTGGCGTGTCTGAATATTAACCATAGGAGATTCTGTCATTGTCAAAGGATACAGCATCAACAGGATTTAAAATTGCATAAGACCACGTCACCTCGCCAAAGGAGATACTCAAGATGGATTCGGACGCGCAAGAGCTTGCCTCTCAGCTGTGTTTCGGATCGCTTGCTGAATGAGTTTTTTCATTCAGCAAAAAATGCAATTAATAAATGTAATGCAGGCCACAGGATAATGTTAGACTTCCAGAATGCATTTAAGAAAGTTGGACATGAAAGGATGATTTCTCACAGTGACACCACTGTAATGTGGAATAGGAATCCAAAATAAAAGGTTAGTGAAAGTAAAGAAACATCAATGTGGGGCAAAGACACTAATGCGGTATCACTGCTAATACAGCACTGAAGGGAATTCAAACCAATCTACAATAACATCAGTAAGAAGCAGGCAGGTGCAACAAAATAAATTCAGTGTAAACAAGCAGGAGGTAATACATGCAGGTAGAAATACTTATATCAAATGCATTGCACTTGAAAAGGACTCATGCTGACTTATCAATGTAATATTCTAACCAAGACAATGGAGGGAAGAGAAAAAAGAAAGACAACAGAATGCTTCTATATGAGGTGAATTTAGAGATGGAAACACTCAAGGGAGCTAATGCTAAACTTACACAATGCATATTTAAAACCTTATTTACAATATGTTCCTCAGATTGACTCACTGTGCTACAAAAAAAAACCTACACCGTTGGGCAAGCCAGGGTTCATTTGAAATTAAACTATATTTTTGTAACCCAACCCTGCTCCCCTGACCAAAATTAAACAAAAAATATCAAAAACCTGCAGAAGCGACTCATGTCCCTCTGGATGTGAAGAATACAGACATAGAAACTGGCTGCATGGAAGTCCAGTGAACGCCTACTAGTCACACACCATACTGCTAGTGGTTAATGAAATCAGTCCCTAGTGAAAGTGTGGTTAATTTTTCTATAAATAAAATATAAAAATTCTCACTGTCACAGCAGTTTTTTCTGTAGCCACCTACAGAAATCTGAAAAAAATATAATTGCCAAGCATTCATTAACAACTATAGAATTTACTGAAGCGTCTGTGATCATTGAAAATTAATCTGCTGCTGTGCCAGACCCCCCTTGTTAGGAAATATATGAGGAAATAACGTATGCATTTTGATTAATATATATATATATATATATATATATATATATATATATACATTTAATTTACATTTGTCGGTTACAATTCTGTAATATAATTTGTATAATTAATGACAGATGACAAATCATTGAGAATATCGTGTACAAAGTGTTTTTCCAGAAAAGGAAAAAAGTTTACAATATACACTCACAATATAGCAATAGTTCACCTTCGTTAGCTTTCCAACACCAGATATGCACAAGTATTGTAAAGGTACAAAGGCAAAAATGTGGGAAGAGGTTATATCCATATGATTTAAATTTTTCCTTACTGGCAATTATGTTTCTTCAGTTACGGTTTTGGGAAAATTAACTGACGTTTACAAATTGCGTACTTGAACAGCTCATGTTTGTGTGTGTATAAAACCATCTGCACCTATAATGCTCCACAAAAAGTGCAAAACAATGTCTTTTGATGAAAACAAAGCAATGTGAACTCCCCAAATACAGTACAGTTTGTATAGCCAGCTTCTGTGAGACACAAATTAAAAATACAGCCAAAATAAACGTAACCCTTGTTTATGAAATTAATTCAAGCTGATTTGTGCAACGATTTTAGCAGCTTCATTTAACCCTCAGTTGTTACAGGTTATGTAGCTATTTCAACTATGTTAAGATTATAAATAAAGTCCAGGAGTTGAAGATGGTATTTATTGGGTTTCAAGTATGTAATGAGGAGTTACAATTTTAGTTTTGTAATGCTGTACTCTGCTATTCCTCTCAACAATACCAAGAACAAGAAAACACAAAAAGATTATATATTTATTTTCAATGGCCCTTGTTCTGCTACAAGAGCTTGTTAATGTTCAGTCCTAGCATTAATTAATCTGCAAGTTAATGTGAACCACATTTGCTGTCATAAAGTAACTTAGTTCAATGTAATGTTTTCCACAGCACATGTTCTCGTTGTAAGGTGGGGATCTTAGGCTTATGCTTGTTTATAAACATGAACATCGGCCCTGGCAGTAACCCTGTGCCAAACTGCACTGGCCTTCTTTTATCGATCACAGCCCACCATTGAGAGCGGATAAGAGCTACATGTTTTTTTTTTTTTTCTTTTTCAAAGGACCTAGAGAAAATAAGAAATAAGAAAATAAGGTTAATGCAACATCATTATAGACCTTTTTTTTAATTGTATTTATATATATATATATATATATATATGGAATAAAGACAGATCACACCTGTTTTTAGTTTATTGTTTATTTTTTTGTGTTTTTTTTCCCAGGAATTCCAACATTAGTACCATTGGGAAAGCTAGGTGTGCGTCTCTGCTAATTAGGTTTTTTCTTTTTCTTTCTTTTTTTTTGGGGGGGGGGGTCTTTCTGCCAGCTCCATCTGCCTTTAAAACTAATTACCACAGTTAAATGCTCTCTGCTCCTTATTTAAATGACAGATAAATGATAAAGACAAAAGGAGCTCAAATATGTTTCTAGCTACACACAGTTAACTGTTTTATTACTTAATGAACTTAATGAAGGATGGAGTTTCTGTATATATCTGCTTCATACAGCAAAGATATTCAGTCTCGATACACAAAACAACATGCACAATTAATAAAGCATTAATTGAGATTATTAAATGTGTTTAAACTGTGATCGGGGATGTAGAGGTATCAACTAAGTCGGTCACTAGTAATTCAGGTATTCTCTTTAGCCACCCAATCCCTTGTATTTAAAGAGCAAAGAATGCATTTAAAATGACTGGAAGACAATACAAGCAAGTCAACACAGGTTATTTATTTGCTCTTCCTAAATTATCCTTACAACTTGTAAACAAGAGGTAACATGTTTGCTTGTTTGTTTTAACAAGAGAAAGGGCATTAAAGTAATAATCAAATTTGCTTCATATTTATGGCTCCTTTCCCCTTTTAAATGAGGCAACTTTGATTTAGAATAGCTCTAGGGGTCACTACAATTCCAGGGGGCTTGAGCACATCCACGAAACAGCATTCTCTGCCTGACATTTTATATTTTTAAATTATATTTTAAAGATGCCGTGCATATCTCAAATGTATTTTAAAGTGCAAGAGAAAGATGTAAGAGAACGAGAACACAAAGTACAAGGTAGAGGAGAAGAATGAAGATGACAGACTACTGTAAATCACTAAAAAGGTAAAGTTGCAGGTGTATAACAAAGTGTTAACCTTAGATTTTCATTAAATTACTAACATTTTCATGTAAAAATCCTAATAAATTCATCAACTGGAATAGGTGTCATTGGAGAAGGAGGGTTGCTGGTTTATAAGATTAAAAAATAAAATAAATGAAATATAACTAACTTCCACACAAAGTAATAAAGAAATACTACCCAGCTGTATAAAACTATTTCTTTCAAGGACTATCTTTTTTATCTCAATGCTTTTTTTTTTCTCAGGCCTTACTTTGCTGTCCATGTAACATATCATATTGAATGCATTCAACCATTTATCAGCCATTGTAGTACTAACCCTGAGTTATTATTGATCTTTGAAAAAATAAAATAATCACTTTTAGTACCTTATCTGAAAGACTTGAGGACTAAATGGACATCTACAAAAATAATTATATTTCTTATCAGATGCCCTCATCCGGGGTGAATTACAATTGTTACAATATAATCACATTCATTTTTACATAGAATTACCCATTTATACAGCTGTGTTTTTTCTGGAGCAATCTAGGTGGACTACCTTGCTCAAGGGCACAACAGCAGTGTCCCCCACCTGGGATTGGACTCATGACCCTGCGCTTCAGAGTCCAGAGCTCTGACCGCTACTCCGGACTGCCAGGATCTTGTATTAGAGATTATTTTCTTTGCAATGTCAACCTAATATTTTAATATATGGTATATTATGTCACACATGCAGGTTTTCATAGTCTCCAGTATCTTCAATTCTGTGCAATATAGAGCAGATTACTACAAAACCATTATCCATCCTTTACTATATAACCACTAACAAGTACTTGTTTATAGGCAGTAAATAATTCCTTAAGTATACACACAGCAATGATGTAAACACATATTTTTCCCACAACTTGCAAAACAAACTTATTTATATGTATAATTATGCTGCTGTGGTACTGGTGCCCTAGAAGAAGAGGGATTATAGCTGTAAGCATTTCTGTTTTTTTTTTTTTTTTTTGGTATTAATTAACAAATATTTATTTAATATAACCATATAGACCTCAATACTTTTTTGGTTTAATACCAAGAGAATGTGACCACTCCCATGACATTGCTGTGAGAAGCTCAGTTTGCATCGCCAATCTTTTAAAACCACAAAAGTTTAGCAGTGTGAGAATGATCCGAGTTAATACTGCAAATGCTTCGGTGTATGATTTGCGTATGATCCAGAAATCAATGGACTGGCAATCAATTAAATTTGTTCAATCAACTGGAATCTTTCGTTTTTTTTTTCCTAGACTCAATCAGTGTTCAACACTCTTTAAAAAGTTATATTTGACAAGTAAGTATAGTTTAAGGGACAATATTTATTAAACTAAAGGATGTGACTTCTTTCAACTACAACTGTGTTATCAGGTGACAATTAGGACTGAATAAGCAAACATTGACAGTGAAACACTAATACATTTGTATGCAGCTGTGATGGATAATGAGGAGATATGTTGCCAGTAAAACATCCTCTGCTGCATTTTCTATTTGAGAATGATAATAAATTCCGATGTAAACCTATTTAAACCAACAGTTTATGCTGATTCTTCCTTTATGAGAATTATTTACAGGTGTACCCATAGCTTGACCAACAATATATGTCAAATAGAAGTATAGAAGAATGCTGGGTCAGGTTTCAGGGTACTCTGGTATACAATGGAGGTGTTCTGTTAAACTAATTTCAGAACATCCCGACAGCGGTTGGAAAACTACATTTTACATAGCATTACCATGTTTATGAGAGAAAGATAGTCTCTTGGTCACACTGAATGTGTAACCCACCAAACAAATATCAAGATTATTTTCTGTAGATCAGAAAACTACAAATGCTCTAGTCATATGAAAGTCAGAAGGATGTTTTAAAGCTAAAAAAAAAACTGCCAGAAGCTAAGAGAGGAAAATCTGTTTATTCCTTCTGGTTCAGTGTAGCTGATATATTTTCCTGTAACCACATTTTTGGTAATTATGGTAGAGAATTAAAAGAAAAGAAATGACCAGACATAATAGCACAAGTAAACATTCAAACTCAATGGCATTGATTTTATATCAGTCAGCCGAGGTTCCTGATTGTGGTTGGTGCTTAAATGTCACTATAACTAAAGTAGGTTTAGGGAGGATCTAGAACAAACTGTCGTAAAATATAATTATAAAATCAATACATTATTTTCACAGTTAAGCAAGTAAGGCAACTACATGAGCAGATGAGGGACTTACAAGATGTGTGAGTAGTGAATAAATCTGTGATAAATCCTTTTAAGAGTGATCAATAAGAGGTAATGAGTGAGATGTACACGGTTCACTCCAAAGCTAAGGGAAGAAGCCCTTAAAAAAGCTTGGTGGGTTAGAATCAAGATTACAGTCAACGAATGATTAGCAGCAATTTGATAATCAGATCAGCCTATAAATACAAATACAGCGATTACTATGGGGGTAACCTAAATCTGTGTCAATTTACATTGATGGCTTACAGAACTAAAACAGGAATTTATGGGGTATCTTTTTTTAATGGAGGATTTATATGTGAGGATCAGGGTTCAGATGCCTACAGTTTGTATCGCAGAGTACCAAATCACTGCAAAACAGTTCATTTCTATGTTAATCAAATGCAAGAAAACTGGATCTTCTGAGGTTTCCGACTGCCACATACAAGGCTAAAGCTTTCTGTAATCTGAACCAGCTGTCGGCGAGGAACTGTGGACAGTCGTCATACAAATGGTCACTGCTGCCATGCCTGCTGCTGCCTCAGCATGCCAAGATGTGTAAAGAAGTGTGTGTATGTGCTGCTGTTAATGCTAACTTATGAATGGTGACGTTCCAGCTTGCTTTGGGGGGGGTGGGGATGTGGGGAAACATAACCGGAGGGGTTAATTATACTGCAAGTCCTACTCTGACCAAGCTATTGGCACATTGAGGTTGAGCATCTCCAGAGCCGGTCCCTGGCCTTCATGCAGTGCACTGTACCAAAACCACAGGCTGCAAAGGTGTCCATAGTAGGAAATCTGCAATCCATTTTTTTATTGCTACTATTATTTTTATGTTGTAACTACTACACCTTAATAATAATAATAATAATAATAATAATAATAATAATAATAATAATAATAAAGGTGCTGCATTGTTGGATACAAATTATTTTTCACAAGGGTCTAAATACAATCTGGAATTCATTTTTTTCCAATAATAATAATATGCTTTAAACTGCTGACCTGTTGTTAGATGCATCATATTAGAAATTACTTAAGCACTCTCTGACCAAATAACGTTTAATTGAACCATCTTTCGGCCGGATTAAATCAAAACTTTGACCCACCCGCTAATAGAAAACTACACAACTGTACTCAGTTGCATCTTCATTTTTAGTAAGATGCCACTTTCTTCTAATCATAAATGTAATCGCTATGATGTACAGGTTTGTACTTTGCTATAAGCAGGTGGGTCAAAGTTTTGGCCCTTTGTCTGGATTGAACAACAGATGACTTGATGGCTTATTCTAATTTTCTTTCTACAAGTGCGAAAAGTCAGGGTAGATCCCAGATGTGGTAAAGAATTTGTGAGGGTGGTGGTGCAGGAGTTAAAAAAAAAAACAACAACAAAAATCTGTTAATGTAACAAAAAATAACTGGCACAATAATGACAGATAGAGTAGCAAGTGATTTTTAAATTGGATTTGTCAGTGAAATAAAATCTGACCCACAAATGTGTTGCAGAGTGAATTTCACAGTAAATAAAAAATATTTTAAAATGTCATAGCCCACAAACATACTTCTAATCTTAACAACCACATAAGGGTCATTTACTCATGAAAACACATGCTAGAGTATTTATGGAAATGACTACTATATCAGGAGCCTGCTTAAAGCAGTGAAAATGAGGGAAAAGTAAAGTGTAACAGTGAAAAAACTACCCATTACAAAATATATGAATGTGAATAAAATAATTCTGATAACAGCATCTCTTACAGCTCTATGACAATTATTCAGGCATGACCAATTTAGTATGTTTTTATATTTTGTTATCATTAATTAAAAAAAAAAAAAAACTCTACTTATTTATATTTAGTATATATTCAGGCAACTTATTACTGCAGTTCAAACCTATTATCATGTAATTACTATTTTTTTGTAATTAACTAATCTGTTCTAATTTCTATTTTTACTGTTCACTGATTTTTCCATAACTACAGTAATGTCATTAATATATACTGTTCACTTTTTATATTTGAAATTCATGCACGAACCATTTTTTTCATGCATTATTACAATCATATTATTAAAAATATTAAAAATCAAACAAAAAGGATTATTTATTTTAGACAAATAATACTTGCGATATGCTTTAATTAAAGATAAATGTGCAGACTCAAACTCCCAATCTTGAAATTAGCTCCCCCAGCTGTAAAACACACACACATATATGCACATACACACAGTGTCCATAGGAAGTATTTGGACTTTCATATTTGAAACTGGACATTTTGATTTAAATTTGCCAACATATACATGATATAGATATAAATGTATACACACAGTGGTTATAGGAAGTATTCAGCAGTCTTGGACTGTAATTTTGATGCATTGCAGTGGGATTTTCCCCCTTTGATTTACACATCCTACTCCTGTGATAAAAAATGTGATAAAACAAATCAATTCAAAATACAAACCTACAAGTCTAAAATAGATATGTAATTGAGTAGGTTGTATAAATCAAAGGGGGAAATCCCATTGAAATGCATCACAATTACAGTCCAAGAGGGGTGAATACTTCCTATAGCCACTGTGTGTGTATATATATTTATATCTACATCATGCATATGTTGGCAAATAAATTTTATATAATCATTTATGTAAATATATCGAAAATCCATGTGTGATTTCCTTTTTAAGTATGGTTTTTATAATTTATTTAAAAAGTAAAATGTAAAACACTTTCATTTTATTTATTTATTTACAGACAGTCGCTTGGTAACCATAATTTCAAAAATAAACTTTGTAGTGCCATACTAATTGAATTTGTTAATTATATATTATATTTTTCCATGTGTAAATTAAGCTCAACGAAACAGTAACAAGAAGCATTTCTAATTAAGAGATGGTTTTGTAAATCAACATTTTCAGAAGTCACATTAGCACGCCTGACAATGAGAAACCCAGTAGGACATTTTAAAACATGCAAAGCAGAGTGCTATAACAGTGTGTTCATTAACACTGCTATCATAAAGAAATGTTTTGACCATATTCATATTTATACAAAAATCACCCCCACATGTATGGGGTATGGTGAGAATTGCCTATGTTCAAGGGTTCAATAAGAAAAATACTTAAATCATTCATAATTACACAAAACCACATGATATATTATGTATATCAGATGTGTGTGTGTGTGTGTGTGCGTGCGTGTGTATATATAAGTGACAACTTTGGTGATATGCAGAAAGCTAAAGATATAAGGTCTGGAATTAGTTTAGTACTTTTGTTGGTCTGATATTGTAAATGCTTATTTTATTGTATTTTGCCATAATAGAAGAAATCATATTTAAATAATACATTCATTGTACATAAGGAATAAGGAATAGCTAGATAAAGGATAGATACAACTCAAGTTTACCATATCAGCTTTATTGTAAAAGTAAAGTGCAGCTGGGTCTAAAAGTAGTGGCCTCTAATCAATTAAGAAAAACTAAAGAGTGTTTCATCAGAACCTAGAAAATCATCTGGATCTCATGGTACACAACAAATAGTACTTGGAGAGAAAATGAGATATTGTTTTAACACATAAAGAAGGGATATGCCAACGACTGGAAAATTGCAGATATAATACCTTAACACATGAAGGCAATTATAACAGCACTGTGGGGATCAGCATTAGGAGTGCTATCTTCCTAATATTTTTCCACAACCTCAAATGTAATCTCATTTGCAAACTTAACCAATTTCTGGATGAAACAAAATTAGTGGTTTAGTGTTCACCATGGCAGCAATGGGGATTAAAAATTATTCAAATCCCCTATAAAACATTACAAATTACATTTAAAGTACGTAAATCAAAGTATTGTATGTAGGTAATTCAATGTACATTACACGTTATATGGAGGAACTGAACTATAAAAGACAACAATAAATAAATAAACCAGTATATTTAAAAGCTGATTTACAGAGATGTTCTGGAATCAATAAGCTGCTGCAAATGAAAAACTGAATTGATACCCTTGCTATGTTCTGACATATTGGATATATCACAGCTTTTGGAATTTAATGACAGTGTGCCAAAAGTGTTACAAAAGAGGATACCCTCATCACTAATCTTTAATCTAAACACAAAAAACATAAAAGCAATTGATTCACTTATAACTTAACCATCACGTGATGAATGCATGAATCAAATAGTCAGAGCAAACATGGTTATCTTCCACCCAACTGAATTTGCCTACTGCAATTTTTGGGAGCTTCACTTCTCATTCATCCCTGTGAAGACTTGCATTAAATAATGTCAAATAGCACTAAAGTGACTGTAACAAGACTGCTGACAATAGCATTGCAGGAACCTACACCTATACGTTGTTATCTTTTAAGTCGGAAGCACTGCGCACTTCCATAGGAATCCGTCACTGGCCATTGGTCCCTGCGCTCGTCACTCAGAAGAGGTCCCTTCCCACTTCCTGTTCTATAAAATGTGATGTATGTGCAGGTTCATCCTTTTTTGCCATTTCGCTGGACCCGAGAACGTGAGCTTTGTGTCTGTGTGTTGCATTAGACCTTAAGACCTGTGTCCGTCCGCACACCGGAGCTCCGGCTGCACTTTCATTTTCAATTTCGGTTCACAAATAGAGAACTTAAAAATAATAATCATGTTAATATAGAGTCATATATTATCCGATTGCTTGCGGTGTTGTTTTTTTTGTCCACAGGGCTTTTTCCTCCACAGCAGGAGTGCTAGCAGCAGCAGTAAAATCTGAGGCCCAGCCGCCTGGCTTAAGCCTTGGGCTTTCATAAGAGATCTCGCACGACAGAGGTGGTGCTCCTCCGCCGTCTTGCACCCGCACTACAGCCCGCGATCACATCTGTGCCCTCCTGTCTGCGCAGGCTGCACAAACTGCAGCCCAGTCCCTGACCCCCCCACATCTCAAGTCTCCACCGCTGGCCCATGTGCTACTGGACTCTGAGGGGAGCCTCTCTGCCCTGTTCATGGACAAGGGCAGCAGACAGGTAATCTGGGAGGAGGACCGCCTACTGCTCAGCCTGCACATGGGCTTGACGTCGTAGACGCAGCTCATGGATGGGGAACCGGCCTCGCCCCCATCCACTCGACTGAGCAACATCACTCCCCCTGCTCCTGTAAGTCAGGACTGGGAGTTTTGGGCAGTGATAGTGATCCAGAGGGTCGTGGACTGCTTGCAGATCCCCTGGCCCTCTGACCCACGCTCCAGATCCGAGACTGAGCACTGGCCGCAGCAGCCCACAAGGGCTCTCCCGCTGCTGCTGGACCTCCTGAACGACCCGAGATCCACCTGGGACTGTCCGGCAACGGCCCCCACCCAAACACAGGCAGGGGAGGCCTATGCCAGAACCCAGGGTGCGGCTGAAGCGGGCCTGGTGTCCACGGAGTCACGTGACTTGGCCTGTCCTGACAAAGAGACCTGCTGGTCTAGTGGAGCAAGTGGGCAATGCTCCCATGTTATGTGAAGAGTGCCTGAACGGTTTTCCTGCACACCACAATGTTTATGGTTTGATTGTCATGGTAGAGCATGCTGTTGTCCTGCATTAGCTGCGCTAATAGGTGACAACTGCTCCCGTGTTACATGGTAGTGCATGATCTGCTTCCCGCACCCCGTGATGTGTATAGTTGTTATGACAGCACAGTGGAGCTGGCCGCTCTGTACCATTCAGTGAACGTGATTTCTTCTGTGCTGCGCGGAGGCAGCATGAATGTTCCTGCTGCCACGTTGTATATACTGTTATGTCCAGCTGTGGCTATTCAGTTGACTAGCCAGCAGTGTGTTATTCTGTGGGTCTGTGGCCCCACTCCTGCAGGAACAGGGGTTCACTGCCATGTTAATGCACGAAGGGCGCACAACTTGCTTGTTTATATACAATATATTGTGCAATTAGATATACAGCAATTAGATATAATTGTAGATGCAATTGTACAGCAGCCGGCCTTGCTATTGTAAGCAGAGGGCGTAAGAGTTTACCTCTGTAGCCCCGCTTTGTATATGCTGATTGCAGACAGTTTGCGGTAGAGTGTGACTATGGTCCTCGCTCAGGTGTGGGCCCCAAGGGTCCTCTGTGGCGCCTGTCTGGGGTTGTGTTGCTGAGGCCCCTAGCAGTCGCCTTGGGTCAGGCTCCCTTATCAGCTTGCTGCCTCGTCCTTTGTGATGGTTTTGTTATACAGTAACCCTCCCCCTTGGGCAGGGCTTCCGACTTGAAAGATAATGATAGGTTGCAAATGCAACCCCGGTTATCTGAAAAAGGAAGCACTGCCCAATGGTTGCAAGGTCGAGCGGGAGTCCTGCTACCGGCAAAAGAAGATGAACCTGCGCAGACGTCACGTCACAGGAAGTGGGATGGGGCCTGTTTTCAATATGGTTCCCTCCGGAAGTGCTCAGAAACCCCTCCCCCTTGGGCAGTGCATCCTTTTTCAGATAATCATTTTATCATATGAGCAGAAAGTGATCCTGAACTCTTCAGTCCGTAGCACTCGTTAAATGTGGAAAGGGATCAATTGTGTTTCACTAGATGTTTGTGTTGAAATGTGTGTGACTAATGTTATGACTCACTTCTATTAACTATTCAACAAGTCCTTTTTCCCAACCAGCGGTATATATGATTATTTTTATAACAGAAGCAAACATCTCTCAATGATTAAAAAAAAAAATTGCAATAGTTCTAGAGTTATTTTAAATAATATTCCAATAAATCTGCAACACTAGCAGTACTAACCCCTGACACATGCTACAATAGTATGGCTGACCTACAAGACCAATATTACAATGGGAGAAGAAATACACATACCATAAATTACAGTTGTTTCAATCTCATTCTCAAAAGCTGCAGTACTGTAGGTTTTAAAGACCTCAGATCATCCCTAGCCAAGAACCCGATAAAAAATACTGTATCCAAGTACAATTGGAGAAGCAATTCTACAAACTAAAAAGAGATATCTGTGTACTAAATGTATATTTATTCACGCAGTGAATCGCAGCAGCTCAAGTCATGAAGTGTGTGGCTGCAAAATGCATTATTTTGAACACTTCATTGTCATTTTGATATAGCTTAGTAATCAATGTACTTCATCACAATAGCAGTAATGTAAGAAACACATTTAACTAACCTAACAAAGAAACCCTGTTTACAGTTGAGGGGTGGAGCTGCAGAGCAGTTCACACTGCAAGCACATTTTCTGCAAACTGTGGGAGATGTGAGAGAAAAATAAACAGCCAGATAGATTTGATTATCATAGGCACAAGGTATCTTGACTAATTATTATTATAAGCTATGCATTTATGTGTTTGTTTATTGAATTAATTAATCTTCTTTCAACAAATGAAGACTTCATATAGCCTGTTTTTCTTTGTGCAGACAATGCCTGAAAGGCTGTTAGGCTTTAGCTGTCATCTCATTGTCATATTTGTCCATTTGGTTCTGTTGTGATTAAATATTATCAGTTGCAGATGTTTACAGGAGTTTCATATAGATTGGCAATTGTGTTCTAGCTAAGGAACAGCTTTAATTTGCCTTACATATTCAATGATTTACGACTCTGCATAGTTGAGCAACAATAGATTTGTATATATTCACAGATTCACAAGAAATTCAAATGCTGAGGAGTTTCATCAGTCCACTACTGTTTAAAGTAAAGAATAACAGTACAGCACACAACTTAATTGATTTTGATTCAGCAAGCTTCCACAATATAAAATATTTATTAAAATGTAAAGGTGTTTGTAACATATGTGGATCATATATAAATATGATCAGATCAGCAGGAACAAAGGTTTGTAAATGTACGTGTGACTGGGCCAACGAGGAGTAGGATTACATTACTAACAGTATGGATCAGTAGTTTCTAATCTGTTGGAAAGACACAGATATAGTAAGGCAACTTGCTAAATTAGATGCTGAAAATATCTGTGACTAGAAGTTCTAGAACAGCAGTAATTTTGTTCTTAAAGGGTCTAGAGGGCATCTGAAAATGGGCAGACTAAATTTAATGTTAATGAGTGCAAGGTTCTCTACCAATGCAACACACACAGGTTTGAAGATCTCAATTATCTAGCCTGAAACAGAGAATTGTGTACATAAGAGTCAGATATTAACAATCCTGAAAGGGAGGAAGAGTTACCTAAACACCTACTTTAGCCTCATTAAGGAAACTGGGACCAGAGGCACACAAATAGAAGCAAAGTGCGTTAAGGACAGAAGAGACTTTTTTTTCTCTCATAAATGTGGGTGTATGGCACACCCCCCCCAAAGCAAGCTGTGGAAGGTGACTATATATATATATATATATATAAAATAGATGAACTGAGGTAACATTAACAGATGCCTGTCTATAATCATCATATGCTTGCTCATAGATTACTGAACCTTTTATATATTTTTTTTAGAATTCACAGTGTTTAATAACAACACAAAATCAGAGTGATAAAGAGAATGATGTTTTAATTCAAAACATTATCCATAATTCACACAGTTCTGCCCCATTATGCTCAAAGCTAGAAAAATCAGGCTGTAATTTTATGTGCCGGGCAAACTACATTTTGATGATTTCGATGACGTAGATGGAAAATCTGTAACTAAACTCTTGCACTTGTCAAATAAATGCTAGTTTCAAAATGCGCCAAAGACCTTAACTTCGTTACGGATGGTAAAAGTTATGTGAACAGTTGGGGGAAAATGTCTGCGCAGTGCATGGGGTCAGACTACACCTGGAGGAAGTGACACAGAGTAAGGAGCCATGAGAGAGGGCTTCTGTCTCTATCCACCTGCGCTCCAAATGAAAAGGATGCTTACTAAATTACAAAGTCAAGTCACAGCTTTCCAAAATGACAAGTCTGATCTCACCACCACGAAATACAAAATGGAAAATGTCATCGCAGTCACTTACCATATCTGCATGCAGTGGTGGGGTTTGTAAGTGAAATTTAGTAAGAGAAAATCTTCCTTGTAGTTATTAACTATTTTGATTTTTTTTTATTTTTTTTTAAGATATTATAGTATGGTCTTCCTGTTAAAGAAGGAAAACTGTTTGGGCAACATGAAAATGTATTTTACATTAAAAATACTGTGCTTGTTTTGCACTAGCACTTGTAGCCACATATCTGTATTACCTTGGGTTCCAAGGACAACCCAGTCCCAGTCCTGTTTGCTTTTCAAATGCTGTACAAATCTGTCCAACACAATACACTCACCTAAAGGATTATTAGGAACACCATACTAATACTGTGTTTGACCCCCTTTCGCCTTCAGAACTGCCTTAATTCTACGTGGCATTGATTCAACAAGGTGCTGAAAGCATTCTTTAGAAATGTTGGCCCATATTGATAGGATAGCATCTTGCGGTTGATGGAGATTTGTGGGATGCACATCCAGGGCACGAAGCTCCCGTTCCACCACATCCCAAAGATGCTCTATTGGGTTGAGATCTGGTGACTGTGGGGGCCAGTTTAGTACAGTGAACTCATTGTCATGTTCAAGAAACCAATTTGAAATGATTCGACCTTTGTGACATGGTGCTTTATCCTGCTGGAAGTAGCCATCAGAGGATGGGTACATGGTGGTCATAAAGGGATGGACATGGTCAGAAACAATGCTCAGGTAGGCCGTGGCATTTAAACGATGCCCAACTGGCACTAAGGGGCCTAAAGTGTGCCAAGAAAACATCCCCCACACCATTACACCACCACCACCAGCCTGCACAGTGGTAACAAGGCATGATGGATCCATGTTCTCATTCTGTTTACGCCAAATTCTGACTCTACCATCTGAATGTCTCAACAGAAATCGAGACTCATCAGACCAGGCAACATTTTTCCAGTCTTCAACTGTCCAAATTTGGTGAGCTTGTGCAAATTGTAGCCTCTTTTTCCTATTTGTAGTGGAGATGAGTGGTACCCGGTGGGGTCTTCTGCTATTGTAGCCCATCCGCCTCAAGGTTGTACGTGTTGTGGCTTCACAAATGCTTTGCTGCATACCTCGGTTGTAACGAGTGGTTATTTCAGTCAAAGTTGCTCTTCTATCAGCTTGAATCAGTCGGCCCATTCTCCTCTGACCTCTAGCATCAACAAGGCATTTTCGCCCACAGGACTGCCGCATACTGGATGTTTTTCCCTTTTCACACCATTCTTTGTAAACCCTAGAAATGGTTGTGCGTGAAAATCCCAGTAACTGAGCAGATTGTGAAATACTCAGACCGGCCCGTCTGGCACCAACAACCATGCCACGCTCAAAATTGCTTAAATCACCTTTCTTTCCCATTCAGACATTCAGTTTGGAGTTCAGGAGATTGTCTTGACCAGGACCACACCCCTAAATGCATTGAAGCAACTGCCATGTGATTGGTTGGTTAGATAATTGCATTAATGAGAAATTGAACAGGTGTTCCTAATAATCCTTTAGGTGAGTGTATATGACTGATGGATGTCTTTTGACTTGGCCACAGTTCATTGGACTAAGCCCCTGGCTAAGAGAGTGTTACTAACAACTTCAGTGCTACAGGTATATTTTTAAAGATCATACTAAAGGGAACAGGAGCAGCTGGTCGACTGTTGAATTCAAGCTGGTGTATACAGTGAGACAGAGCTCATAGATGTGTGAGTGATAATTTTGCCAATCTACTGCAGTCTTTAAAAATGTTTTAATGAAAATTTCTGTGAAGGCTGACAGTTGTTTGGCTTTGTTTGGTCAATTTACTTTCATTTACTAGATATTAGTATCAATAATTTAGTCCCCATTGTTTCGGGACATTTAGAGAAAGGTGACGTCCAGCATCTCCTATATTTATTGATGTGTGTAAAACCAAACAATTATGCTTTTTTCACCCCTTCCCAAATACTTTCAGTTTAATCTTCTCTTCATTAGCAAATGCCAACAGACTTGATTTCAGATTCCCTACATATTGACAAACTAAGCTAGATGATGAAAACACAGTGTTAGGTTAATCAACACTTTTCTGACCACCTTTGAATATAAAAGCTATACAAATCAGTTTAGACAAATCAGACCCTCTATACTAATAAATTGCCAGAAGAAAATCCCAAGATTAAGTCCACATTATGATGTTTTTAATGGTAAAGAACGTCTTACCATTTTCATTCACCCCATTAGTCTGTGTCGGGTTTTGGGCCTGCGCAGTGAGGTTGTTATCTTGTAGAACATCCATCAATTTTGCCTGGTTCTGTTCCTTCCGTGCATCATTACCTCTATCCAACCTGCAAACACACACAGAGAGACGGGAAGTTACATATCAGTCATGTATTTGTGATTTAAACACTACACTTTATTAGAAAGTTGTCTAAGAAAGGCACTTCTCCTTCAGAGGTTTCGTAGCTTAAATTCCCTCCTTCCGATGGGCAAAACAGTTATAATGACCTTTATTATTTTCTTTCCTGATTTATACCTGTTAATGATGTCCTTGATATTTAACCAGAGACAATGGTGTGGAACATAATATAGCTTTGGTTTTCTCTGCCATCCTGACAGTCGTGTCTCCACAGTGGAGGTTTGACGCAGCAGTCTATTGAAGAATTAAGTATTAAATAGAAGACTGAAGATCTGGACTCTGCGGCCTTGGCCAGAGCCTCCGAGAGATTTGGATTCCTTAGGGAGCTCAGTACAGTGTCAGATCCCAACTGCTTTCATGTCAGAATTCTCCGTGGAGGCTTTCAAGAAGGAACTACTCTGCTTTTGGATCAAGAGCTCTGCTTGCTTGCACCCAAATTCAAACCAAGCATCAGAACTACCCTCAAAGTTCATTAACATCAGACTACAGAGCTGGAAAAGCAGGCAGCTCCAGAAACTGAGCCCATTGACTATAAAGTGAAGAAAGTTCATATAGGCCCTTACTTCAGCTTGAAGAGAATCAAAGCAGCATGTTGCTTTTAAACAAAAAGGTCGACATGGGACTGAAGTAAAACACAGCCTGCTGCACCTGTTTACCTTTTGATTATATATGTTTGTGCATGACAGACGTTTGCCTGACCTCAGGAGAGCAAGTGGTTCCACAAGAGCATAGATGTCCCGATGCAAGGCCAATTTGGTTGCTTGTGAAGTCAATTGAGGAAACCTACCCACTGAAACCAATATCATATTCACAACTTTATTTCTCTTTTTATTTGTGCTATAATTCAGAAAAAAATACTATTCTAACAAATCATAACTATTGCACTGAGTTTAAAGATTTCAGTAAAGGTAGCGTAACAAGAGTTTCTTTTGTCATTGTATCATGTATCTTTCCTCCTTCCGTGCCTATTATTTACTTAAAGTAACTTAAGCTTAAAGTGATGTTAAGAGGGTTTCTCATGAAGTGCGCAAATCCTCTGTTCTGCACCAGTATATTATGCATAAATGTGAAGGTGAACATCAGACCTATGAAGCAAGCATTAAGTAAAAATAAAGAAACCGCACCACAGTTACAATTGCCATGGCAACAAAATGCAAGCCTATGCTATTTTGAAGATCCATTTATCATTTTATTACTGATATTAACCCTTTGGGACCAGAAGTCAGATGTAGAGTTCCACTGAAGTATAAAGGTGCCAGCAGAGGTGCATTTTTTAATGAGCTTTTAATATTTCTGCCACAAGTACAGGCATCACTCTGTTCTTTTTTATTTTGAGTGGGGGTAAGGGTGTTTATTCTCAATTTAGTGTGATGGCTTCGGCGATCAGCCAGCTGCAGAATGCCCTTTTACATTAAAGTGTAATGTGGATATTTTCAGAACAGTCCCTCGGGTGTTCACAGCTGGTTATGGCACTTTTAACAATTTTTTTAATCAAATGGTATTGGCTGTATTGATAATGAATGAGAGAGGGGGCACTGAGGAGCACTGACAGGACTTTAAACATGGTTACAATTCACAACGGCCTTAATACAATATCTGTGTTAAAGGCCTTGTCTTCTCCGTAATTGGTACCGTATGTACCGTAAAAGTATGGCCGCTAACAACTCTTTTCAAATCTTTCATTGTAAATACCACAATGTTTTGTGATTATGATCCAGTAATCCATGTATGAGTTGTCCTATTCTCATGCTAATTTTACAACGGATTCATGTGCTTTTTTCCTTGTTTGTTTGCTTCTGCACTGTAATGCTCTTAAGTTATATTCCTCGAAAATTGAAAATATACATGTTAGTGGCAAAGCCATATATCGACTTTACAGATCAGGGCTAGAAACCTGAAAAAGTTTACAAAAGTTGATTTATTTAGTTAAATAATAAAAGCATAATCGTGTAATGGAAGTAACCGAAGAAAGAGAACCTCAGGAATATGGAGCCATGCAGGAGACTCTAAAAGTGCACATTGCACCCAAAATGACAAGATTATATGGGAATCTGTACAGACAGGCAGACTCCGCTTCAGGCTGGAAGTGACATTTTCCACTTCGCCTCCTGAGTCATCCCAGAGATATACATATACTGTATAAAGACACCTTATCAGTGTATCCCTGATTATGGGAAGAAAAATGTACACACACATATACATATGTATATAAATATGTAGAGCGGCAGCCAAAATGATGGAGTAACATTGACAACCTGACAAAGTACTTTCCTATATTTCTTCCCTTATTTCTTTTTCATACAATTTATCCATGATTTAATATTAATACTGATCTACCAGTTAACATGGAAGCATAGTCAAGTGTTATATTGCCTCCTTTTCCGTGTGAAATAAATGCTGCCTTAAAAGATTACCATGGATAATTTGGCATGAATACGGCAGCTTGTCCATTATGGATCACCTTGATACCAGAGAGTGTACAGAAAATTGCAAATAAAATGCATTTCTGCTGTGTGCGCCATGTTATTAACAAGGACACAAATCGTCTAGGCCTCAAACAATCTCAGGCAGAGCGCATAACACATGGACAGAATTACAAATGTGAATGGTTACGACTCATGAATGCTTACTGATCACATTTCAAACATTAGAAATCCAAAACTGATTATCACGCATTGATGGCAAAGGCCATTTTCTGGGAAACATGCAACATTCCTCATCAGAACAATTACAAATGAAATGATCACGTTATTAAATATTTATAAGAGCTTTTTACCTCACAACTCTGAAGGGCATGACATTTCTCTATTTATTTATCAATAAGGTTAATGTACTTCATTTGTGAAATGTTCTCCAGCATAATGTGATACACATACATACACATTCACACATACACAGATACATTTATTTCTGAATGAACATGGTATACACACACCACACGTACACCCATTTTGAGAGGGAAAAATGTATTGATGTTCTTTACTACATAAAATTAAAAATGAATTAGCTGAATATAGCCAACATACAGGTAATTATGTTCCCTGTATGCTCTACAGGGAGCATACTGCTCTAGAGGCAGTTCAGAGGAGAGCAATCAGACTTATTCCAGGTCTGAAGGGAAAGTCCTACTGAGAGACTGAGGGACCTGAACCTTTTCACCCTGGAACAGAGGAGACTACGTGGGGACTTGATTCAAGTCTTCAAAATCATGAAGGACATCGACCACATCAAACCAGAGGAGCTTTTCCAGATCAGCAGGGACACACGCACCCGGGGACACAAATGGAAATTGGGCTTCAAGGTATTCAAGACAGAAAACAGGAGACACTTCTTCACACAGAGAGTTGTCACAATCTGAACAAACTCCCCAGTGATGTGGCTGAAGCTGAACATTTGGGAACATTTAAAGTCAGACTGGATAGGATCCTTGGATCACTCAGTTATTAATGGACACCAAACGAGCACGATGGGTCAAATGGCCTCCTCTCGATTGTAAACGTTCTTATGTTCTAATTAAACGTTTTAATGCATTTTCAACCTTTCCCCTGAACCTGATACATTTAATGGAATTTTTCTGGCAACATATAATCTCTGCCTTTCTGTAATATGTATTATTTATTCAATTCTCTCTCTGACTCTCTTTTGCAGTTCTTTTTAATATTTAACATTTTATATCTCAAATATATGTTAATATAGGCAGGATAAAAATACATATTAAAAAAAAAAAAAAAAAAAAAAAAAAAAAAAAAAAAACAGCAATATAACCAGAGCTGCTTAAATGTAACATATAAATCTTCATTCCCCTGAGCCACCTAAATCAGGTTTGAGCGAAAACCTTATCCACATTAGTTATGAAATCCTGCAGGTTTTGAAAAAGGAGACAATTACACAGTGAGGGCCCTTGATCTGCAGACACTACTGAGCAACTGATTTCAGAGGGGAAATCTGCAGTTCAGTAGGTTTCTACTTGGCTGCACTTTGCGACATCTCAGTAAGGGTCACCACATTGGTATGAGGAGAATAAAGTCCAGATAATTTTCTTTCCCTGGACCACAGGAGCACTAACTATGGCTCTCTATAAACCAAAGGTCCGAAACCAACAAGACCAAAACATCTCCATCATGAAAAACAAACTGTTAACCTTCTCTCTGGGTCCAGAGGGATAAAGGTATACAGGCAAAAAAGACAAACAAAAACACAAACTTTTCATGCATCTCAGCTTCCTTTATGGTTAACAGTTTAATTATATGGAAAAATAAAATGATGTTCCTATTTTGCTCATGCACTTTACCTGCTAATGGAGAACATTAAACAGAACACTGACTGTACACATATGTGAATGTATCAGTTGCCACACATGGGACACATCTAAACAACTACACAACCTTGAGCAACATTCGTGCCTGCCATTGTTCAACAAAACTATGAGGTGACGACATTTATATGAACCCAAGGCTGTTTATACCTATGAAAATTCTGTGGGATGTCTAGAGAGGGGATTTTTACATTGATCATTCACAATTGTTTCTTATACCATTAGGCAAAATGTATTCAGTGTGGAACAATTAAGAAAACCGAGAGGCAAGTAAAGTCTTGTTTTTCTTAAGATGGCCTGTGGCCGAATTATATGAATTAAACTGTTCTATAAAAATAAATAAATAGGTGCAGACTCATGTGTTTTTCAGGATTAAACTAATGTCCTTGCAGAGTTTCCATTTCCTTTCTTTCCGACAAACTCCACTTATTCTCACTAGTTTCCTGCCACCCGCTTTCTTTTTCTTTTTCCTCTTTTTTCACGTATCCCCTCGCAGCATGATTAGACACCTGTTAATACCAATTTCCTTGGCTGCAGCAGAGACGTGGGTCTCCTCCTTTGAGAATTAGTACTTCCCTAAGGTCCCTGATTGCTGTCAGCAGAATTCAGTCACTTTCTGAGGCGAAGCCAGCCAGAAGGAAAAGCTAACGGATCTGATCCTGTTGTCATGTACACTTTCATTGTATTCGGTGATTAATGTGCTCCGCTTTGCAAAACTAGAGACTCCTTTGCTAATGGGAAACGATACTAAGCTACTACCATTAGTCAGCTGGGGAGAGAATGTGGCTTGTTCGAAAGGCTCACAACCTGAATTTAAATACCTTGAAGAGCTAAAGTAAATACCTAAATTATACAAAATACAAAGGGAAGGGTATTTTTGGACTTCAATGTACAGTAACAAAACTATCCAAAAAACTGTTTAAGCCTATACATGTATAGATTCTTACAGGAAGGATACCTTTAAACTAAATAATTATATATAAACTAATTAAATCATACAAATGGGATAAGAGTCTTGATTAATTACTTCACATAATATAAAGGACACAAGTACAGATTAATGGATATAAATTAAAACGATGTATAGTGGGACGATAGTGATAATGTTCAATCTTAGGGTCAGTAATATTTTGGCACCACTGCACATTGAAACGGTCTTTTCTTTAGAATGATACCAAAACAAATAAAATCTCTGTCCCACAGACATCATAGCATCCCAACACATAGGCCTATGTGTTTTTGTGAGCTGTAGAACTGGGAAGGACATGGGCATTTTTGGATTAAATCACCTGCAAGCTAAATATGCCGGTTACTCTGAACAGATAGAGGTTTCCTTTTGAGGAGTGGCGTACAGGATTCCTTTGGCAATCTATCAGAAAACTACAGAGGCATCTCACACATGAATGTATTACTATCATTATTAACCCTGAGAAGAGAGTGCCAGAGAGGGCCAGAAGAGTCCAGTAACGGGAGTGACCACAGCCCACAGCTGGCATCTAGTGATGTATTATGTCAGCTAGTCTATGCAATTAGTGACCAAAATAAAATACTGCTTTGTGTGGCACTGGGGCCTTTTAAAATATACGTGATAAATATGTGATGCGAGGTGTGAAATAACGTATACACAGACCGGGATTTCCACATGTTCCAGCATTTATTTATGACCAGATTCAGGTTGATTTCACAATTAGAGCACTCATTTAAATTCAAAATTAAGTGCCAGAGTGATGTGAGTACCCTAGATATGTACATCTAGTTATCTAGTAACTTAATGAGTCTTCGTGAATACTTCCAGCAATGTCTGAGAGTCCACAACATGACTTGGCACTTTGTTCCTTTCAACATTTTCGGCATTTCAAGATCATTAAAACATGTAATACATGAAAAATTGCTCCATGGCAAGAGAGATATACCAGGGTGGACCTCATGAGTTCCTTGAAGACATGGGGTAAAATCCAAAATTAAATAGATGGGGGCTAGAAAAGCAGTTGAAATTCTTTCAGTGATCACAATTTCAGTTTAGTGTGTTAATAGGCTGATTCGGGCTCATGTGTGCCAAAAATAAACAGCTGCAGTATGTGCTTGGTAGATATCTGTGCAATCAATGGTATCAATGCCATTTTATGTATGTTTGACAGAAAGACAAAGCAGGAATGATTGTGGTTTTTATACAGATACATTAATTCTCTAATTGCAAAAAATAAAGACAATATATTCAAAGAATACAAATATATTTTTTTTTGGTCTTTAGATTATCCCCAATTCCTGTTTTGACCTTCTCTACAAAATTAATCACTTTCTTAATCCAAGGCCATGCTAGGTTTTAGTGAACAAATGCCTGCAGTAGGCCTCCAGATCTGTTTTTGTTGCTGTTGTTTTTCCTTCTTTAATCTGCTACCTACCAAGATTAAGGTTTCACCACGTATCTGTTCTTTATCTATAATGCGGAATACGCATTTGCTGTAAAATGGCAGAAAAAGGAGCTGCTTTCCGAGTGAGTCACAAAAACAAAAAAACAGCAAGAATCTTCATCCAGCTGTTTTTTTTTTTCATCCCCCCCCCCCCCCACCCCCACCCCCACCCCCAAAGAAGGTAAATAATCGGCACTGCTATTAAACTAAATAGCAGGGCATAGCTAATGTAACACCAGCTGTCTTCTTGACCGCTTATGCCATATTCACAAGGGTTGCAGAACAAAGCGCTATTCCACTCCATCCTGGATAGATTCACGTTACTAACTGTGAAGTGCATTAGTTGCAACCCTGCAAGCAAAAGAAGCCAGGCAGGGAACACAGCGCTGTTCTCAGCTGGCATTCTCCCCACACTGTGTAGCACAGTAATGACGCGTCGTGCACTGCATAGCCAGCGTGATACAGCGGTCTTATCAGCTGGACGCAGACACCAGCTCTCTTTTTCCAGGGTTGACTGTTCGAAATGTCTGAGGAGGAGCTATGGGAGGAGGACTTAAAAACATGGCCTCACATCCATGGACTTAGGCAAGGCAAACTCCGCTTTGAAGGTCTCTGGCACATTTGTCTAGAAGGGCAACACTCTGCTGACATGTAGCAGATTAGATTTCATTTTTCATAAGACAGTGTTATGATTTATGATTCTCAGCTGCTTCCTGGTACAATAGCCAGTGAGGATCAGAAAGGGAAGTGATTATAATAATGAAGACGGACATGCTGTAATAGGGTTGCATACATTTGCACTATCCAACAAGCGTGTCCAATTTTACACAATATTAAGCCTACTTGTCTGCTTACTGCATCCATTGAAAGTTTTGTGCACTCAGAAATCAGACCTTATTATATGTCAATTGCGGTGAAAGCCTCAGGTTGACTAAATTAAAATGGCTTTGTGAACCATGACCACTTCCTCAAGACAATGGCTCTAAAATGAAAAACATAAATGTAGGGGGGTTACAAAATGGTACAGTATACATCAGTTTATAAAAAATATTTGTAAAATAAAATTATCTAAAATCTTCTAAATGTTGTGCTTTTGGAGATATCTAATTACTTCTCAATTTATAACTGATACAAAAAACTGTAATGGATTGCAATATGTTTTGGGTGTGGGGTAGCTTTAAGCTTACATGCAATGTAATCCTACCAATCTTTACGTCACTACCTGAGCTTGACCAATTTCTCACTTTTGCTTTCATAACAAAAGTGAACACATCCCTTAGAGGGGTTTTTGTAGTAGAACTTGTTATTTTATTTCTCACTGATCCTGTTGTGTGTGCGCTGCATGATTTAGACTTGCTGTTACAGGAAAGGTTGTTTATCATGCTAACTTTGGAGGGTGGTTGGAGAACTTGTGATCCTAATACAGAATGAAACTCCAGAGACCGGTGTTGTTGCGGCGGCTGCGTACAGGCCATGTTGAGAATACTAAAACTGTCGACAGCTTAGTTATGCTTGTTGATTTTTTACATTCAGAAATGGACGCCCTGAGTTAACATTGCTTTTCTGTATGCTAGACTTAGGCCCTTTCCAGCCACTCTCATAACATACTATTTCACAAAAAGTAAAGCTTCTGTGCAAATCAGGTCACAACTGGGCACAATAGAAATAGAACACTATGCTGATGCTGCTTTTAATGATTTACTAAATTGTTCCAGATCATACATAAATGAGAACACAGTGGGAGAAGAAAACAATGTTTCATAGGGGGGGTTAAAACACCAGCTAAACGAGATATAACCTCCCTTTACACATAGTTGTGTCTGATTTGTGACTTATTAAGTGGACAAAACAATGCTTTATATTTTTGATTAAGACATTCCCAAATATAGCCCCGCATGTTCATTAGAGAGCTTGGTAATTTCAGCATCAGCAACAGCTTCGATATGAAATGATTTCTGTTTTCCACTACACAGAGATTGAAAGCCTTTCTCATAAGAGATGTGTTATGAAATCACATGAAGGTTAGATTTTTATTATAGGTGTAATGCTTAATTTAAAAAAAAAATGAAATAAAATAAAATCACTGCTCAATTTCAAGGAAGTGGACAACAAGCAGTATTCCCAGAAGCTCTTGGTTCATTATATCCAAAGGAAAATAATGTTTTCATTGACTGAACGGACACACTCTTTAAGAGCTCTGGACTGCTGGGAATCAAAGCATTTTATTCTCCTGAGGTTTTTTACAGTAATATTTAATGTGGTAATTTTTAATAATCTTATTTAAGAATACTGAAAATTACAAACAGTTTACCTAAACTGGACAATCTATTTATTAAAGTTTAATCTAGATTCCATTAGTGCTTTTCACCAAATTTTACAAAGAAAGAAAAATCCTTGTTCCATGATAAAAAAAAAAAAACTATTTTGAACATCAACGTCACAGTTTAGAACAGAACACTAAAACCAAAAGGATAAAACAAAACAATAATTAATGTTGGTTAATGGGACATTTAACAGAAGAACAAGCTGGGTCTCCATTAAACATGCTACATCCTGGGTTTTTCCTATTAAGAGCTGGCATCTCATTATGAAATAATATAACATATGTATCTTGTGTGATCAAAAAACATAATACAGTTTTGAACACAGCAAAAAGTTTCATGACATTGCATTTTTCCTACATCTAGGAAAGCTAGAAATACTGTATTAGTACAACCCTTTAACAATTTATAAAGTTTCTCTGAGGATTCTGCCTGAAAACAGTGCCTCAGATCTCTGCTTTCTCCAGGGGGTGGGGGGGCTCAGTAAAGTGGGCGTATAACAATGCAGGAAGAAGCTGGCAGAGGATGACCGAAATAAGTCACCTGGGGATTTAAAAAAAAAAAAACTTACACTTACGGCCAACATGATCCAAGTAACAGTATTTCAATCTAACATGTTGAAATATGCTATAATAATATTCACTGTTCTGGGGGGATTTAATTAGGTACTCCTTCTACGGTACATACTGTTCACAGAAAGGCCAGGTCGGCACACTCTCAAGATTAACAAAAAGGTACCATGATATCCATTTTTAGTGATATAGCCTACAAAACAGATGCGCTCAGGATAAAAAGATAGAACTTGGCTGTAAACAGACAGATGGCCAAATAAGTAATTCAGGTTTCTAATATTTATTTTCCCTGTACCAAAATATCCTTTAAATTCATGTAAAATAGTCGGAAGCGTTCACATGAAGGGGGAAAAGGTTCCCTTTATACATCATATGAATAGTGAAGCGTTTGTTACCTCAGTAAGATCCTTTTAGTTTTCCAGCGACTTGATGATTGAGTGTTTGAAGTTATGGAAGAATTTAATAGCTACCCTGCATAAGAAGCTTCTGTTGCCGCCGCAGTGTTTCCCGGGAGAGCAGGAACAAGTCCCTGCCTCATCTTTCGCGGATCACTTCTCCTTTTCTGAACCATCCACAAAGAAATGACTGCTGTTGTGCTTCTGCAATGACTGCAGTGTAATGGGGAATGAGGAAAGGAAACGGCAATTAGGATTTTTGTTTTTTCTCAACCCCATGCTAAATTCTTAATAGATCAATGCTGATGGTATAAAAAAAAAAAACCTTTTCATAGCACTGCTATTCTGACTCGTTGACAATCTGTTAGGCCTAGCCAATCAACACTTTTTATTGTAATCCTTCTTATCAAATCCTTATTGTAAAAACAAATATTACTGAGAAAAAACCCCCACAAAAAACAAAACACCATCACCATCATCATCATCATCATCATCATCATCATCATCAAAAAACACTGCACAGATGTATGTGTTTCTAAGAGAGAATTCTGATTCCTAAAGTACCACTTGCTAGGTCAGACTACACAGGGCAATCACATTTATAGACTAATCAGCACCCCTCTATGAATGCTTCTGTACAGCACCCTGTCTGTGGCTTCACGGTTGGAAGTAAATAAATTAAAATGACATTACTGTGTTGTACACCCACAGTGGATTCTCTTCATTCATCATCCTTTTCTTTCTGCTATGCTGGGTATAATCTTACATTTTGGCAGATGTGACACTGCTGCTGCCACAGGCATTGTAGATTCTCTCTAATTAAACAATTATACCAGTCAGTAGGTAATGTGCCTGGAAAAGCATCTCTATGCAAACAGATAAGTCACTTGCCATTGGCAAAATGGTCAAAGAGTGTTTTCCTTGAATGTGTTCAGGACTGTTTGTTTTTAAAGTCTCAGTACACCTTTCCTCCTGTTCAATAAATCGTCTCTGCCCGATATATTTATGTAACATTGTTTGTTAGAGATGAGTCTCTTTGCGGTCGACATTTACAGGAACAATCACAGAAAAAAGGTTAAACCATAATGGTAACTTTCTTCTGGGGGGAAATGTCCTGTTCACATTGAGCTTCCTTCAATGGAGGGTTAATCACAGACGAAGTGATGATGTGGATACACATTTGGGGGAAAAGCTCAAGTGTCTGTTCTTCCACCTCTCCATGGAAACACTATTAAGTCTAGTGTAAATATGTATTTGTTCCAGCTTATAAGATCCAAGCACAAAGTTTTTACCACTGCATATATGCAATCCCCACAACAGTAACATTACAAAAATACCACAGCCTCCTTCACTGACAACACATTAAATTGGACACATTCAACAGCAGGTATAAAGAGGCTATGTGATTTATATTTTTGATAGCTGAAGTTAACTGCCTCTGTATGCCATGCTTTTCCTTGAATGAACAGATGACAGCCATTTCAGACTCAAACTATTATTTTTCTGCCTACTGGGAAAGGAATTTAAAATGTATTGCAATTATTAGATTTCTTACCAAATCCAGTTTTTTTGCAGGAGACACACTTAATGGTATTAAACTTATGATATTATCTTCACTATACTGAATACCTTTTTTAAATGTATATGTTTGTTTTGTTTCCCCAGTCTATGTTTTCATTTCAGAACATGAAATACTAAAATTGTTACACTGCACTGTATGAGACGAGCTAATCAAATTGTAAATTGCAGTTAAAAATTAAAACCCTAAGATTTCAGCATCAGCAATGCCAGATAGTTTAATGAGATCTACAGCTTTAAAGTGTCACTTTGGGATGTTTTAGAATGGATACATAATACCACCCGCATATTCAATATACATGCTATAAGCAGCCCTCCATGCAATCTTAGAATGAAACATTCAACTGAAAAAACCCAAATCAGAATGGAAAACAACAGACAACCTGCAATCTTAAACCTCTAAGGATCAGTGTCCCAAATAAACTGGGTCTGTGCTACAAAATCCTAATTGCATTACTACACTAAAATTGTGCATCTGTATATCTTGCATAAATTAAAATGTTATCTCATCCTCTGGGTATTTCAAAGCTGTGAAGATGAATGATGTAACACTTGGGGAAAGTGTTTAAAACACAGCCTATAGCCTGGGTTAATCTGAGAGACCTGAAGCTCACATTTGTTACAAACTGAATTTAAAAAACCTGGTTACTGGGTTCATTAAATCTGTCGGTATTAAGATTTAGCCCTCTTGGAAAATTCCTTGGGAAGCTTCTAAATCCCATAAAAAATTGAACAATTATTTTTCTTCTTGATTTCCCCCCCACACTGTTGTTCTGAAAATGTTAAATAGTGCAAACAATTTAAAACATATAATAGCACATTCAGAGGTGAAAATAAATAAATATATTGGACCAAGAATGTCAGTAGAAGAACATCCTGAACCGAGATGTAGGTGATTATAATGCATAGAGAGCTTTTCACCATGTCAGGCTCCACTGAAAGCAGAACACAATGATGTTTAAACCATTTAAGCATGGAGATGAAAAAAGATTTTGAATTACAGCTCTCAAATGGACCAAAGTATTTTGTTTGTGTGCATTAGATTCATGGCAACAGGAGCCAATTAGTGATGGAAAAAGCTTTTCCTTTTATATCTTGAGCCCTGTCATCGGCAGTGTGTTGTTCATGTGGAGATGACTTTATGCACTGGCATTACCCACCCGCACATCTGGTGTTCTCTCTGCCTTGATTTGCACGTGCTACTCCATCTACTACGGCTTGCATACAATTCAAGACTTTGACGCTTACCTACCATTGTCTTGGCCAGACTGCACCCTTTAGACTCATCTCTTTTTCGCACTCCCTTCAGACCTCTCTGTTCCTCCTGTGCCACAAGACTAACTATTCCCCTCTCTCCACCACAGGCACCTTTTCCACCCTCGGGCCGTGACCACCATCTGGCGATGTTGCCCAGAGTGTACCTGTAAAACAGCAGCCTATCCTCCAGTATCATCATGTAACTATGCTTCTATGCTGATTATACTACTGCACTACTGTAATGCTTAAATTGTGTTTTGTATTGACTGTATTACTGCATTTTTGTAATTCTTATCGTGTAAACTAAGTTGCACTGGATAAGAGCATCTGCTAAAAAATAAATAAAAATTATAATTGTTTAGTATGGATACCTTTCAGTGTAAGTACTGGAGCTGAACCTTTAGAGACAAGTATCCCAGTATGTTTAGTTGTATGTCACCTGTAATATTCTCACAGGGAATGGATTCATACCTGGCAGGTGGGAGATGCAAAATAATTGAAGATGCAACACGAGATAATTTGGCCAATTATCTTCTGCTTCCAGACACAGATTATCTGTTAATTCAAAACTGCAGCAAATTATTATAGCTGCCTTAAGCGTCATTATGTATTTTCATGTTCAAAGCAAAATGAAGAGCCTGGGGAGAAGAACAATCTTGTTGAGCAAAGGTGCTAGTTAGATAGCAAGATAACATTTTATTTGCTTGTGTAATTTACTGCTTGGACTAATTGAGATGCTTAAGATGTCTGCCATGGCCTTATCATCGAATATCAGTCTTGCCACTTCCGCACAAGCCACCCAGCAGCATCCTGCTTCAGTCTGGCCCCAGAGCAGTTTACAGACACTTCAGTCAAAGGCATAGCAGGCCAATACCTAATAAAATTATGCAAAACCAGCCCTTTTTCATGGTTAGAGAAAGAGCCTAATTTCATTAAGAGTGCTTTTTTCCCCAGTTGTAACATCATTAGCAGCTCAATACAACTTAGTAGAATCTGAGCATTCAAGCCATATAAAATTGCCTTTTTGACACACTAAAATATGAGAGTAAGACAGGCGTGGCAAGCAATGTAGAGCTAAATTATAACATTTTGGGCATAAAAGGGAAGTCCAAGTGAATATATTTCAATTTTATTAAACTACTAGATTATACTTAGATATAAAGCTTTAATCCGTACTTATGTGGGACATGATGTATATTGAAAGTTTGACAACTTGAAGGATAATTTTACATTTTTAAAACATGACAACTGTGGCAACTGAGGGTAATCTATTCTCATTTAAGCCATGCAATCCTTTTTCCTTAGCTATCATAGCATTCTGCAGCCATCTCAAACAGTGAGATACCTTTCCAAAGACCATTTAGACATATTGCTGATCATGTGAAGCTATTCCGATTACACATTGCACCCTTTAAACCTCTAGTGTTAATAGCCTTAAGGACGAAGAAAAAGATATGGAGATTCAACTGACAAAGATGTGATCTCATTAGAATCTAATTATTTAACCTCCCACGGTAGGCATCAAGATCACACGAAAGGAACGATCAATTAAATACCATACTGTAGAACTGTAAGTATGAAAATAAAATCTGCATGCTGATGGACCCAACTATTCTCTTAATTTGGTATTAAGAAGAGATTTTATCTAACTAACAACCAAAAACACATAATATCTCATAATTCTCTGGCTCTTTACATCTGAAGAAGGAATACTGAACTTCACTGTTCTGTTTATGATAGATTTTTTATTAAAACCTTTCCTGCTTTCTTTCCATTGTCTGATGGTATTATGTGCATTTGAAGTCTCAAAAATATACAAAGATCACCTTCTTACCTTATTAAAACAAGTCATTGGACTTAGGATAACAATCGACACAATGCGCTCTTCATTTTATCCTTGTTGACCTGTAGATACCCAATAAACTGTCCAAACCTACCCAGTCTTGTAACCATAAATGTGTTTATAATTACAGGTTATAAGTGAAGCCGCAATTTAGATCAAATCTACCAAGATATGCAAAGTCTAATTGAGTCTATCTATACAAGTATGTATTTTACCAGGTTATAAGCAATCACAATATCAATGTTGGAATTTATGGCTTTCATTCCACTTTAAAAAGTACCCAGAGATTTTTATTTCCAGACCGCCAGTTTTATAAGTGTTTGTTTGAATTTGCTGACCTGAAAAAATAAATAACAATTACTTGGGATTTTCTGATGTTTACCTTAGGATGGCAGTCTGTAAAAGCTCTGTGCAGGTTTTACTGCCCATTTCCTTTAGGCATTGACTTTGATTGGCTGAATATCACGTTTGCTTAGCAACCATGGCAACTTGTAGTCACCAAGGAAATGTGGTTTCAGGCAACTGATATGAAAATCAGATTGATTTTCCCATTAAATACTGTACAAACATTAAATAATTCTGCTCAATTTAATAAGATAAACCTTCATCGTCAACTCTGCTAAATACAACAGTTCATGACCCATTGCAGCTAGGAAGTTCTGACATGTTTTCATTTTAAGGGCTCTGAATTAACTTACAATTACATTTTCAGTTTCCAAAAAGTGGAGTAGTTAAAAATGTAACCAAGAACCCTTGAATATAAATAAAAGATTTTCCTAAAATCAATGTCCTGCCCATTTGAAATACTCTTTACAGTATTCTTATCAGGTTTGCTTTATTAACGATCACTGTCAAAGCATTTTATTTTTTTAAAGGCGCACCATGGGAAGAATTTTTCAAACCAGCCAACAGGTAATAAACACATACTTGTATAGATGAGCTGTCTAAGTGAAAATGACAGGCATTTTACTGAAGGTATTCATATATTATAATTTTTTTAACTTTTCAAATGGAGAGAAACAAACAAGCACCAAATAAATTGAATGCCTTCCAAAGCATGAATGACGGCTAACGATTAAAGGTATATGACATCATACACGATCTATGGGATTGTGGGTACGGTGCAATGTTTCCTGCCACTTGCCACAGTGTCTTGTCAATTTCTTTAAATTGTTGATTTCCCTCTTTTGTTTTCTTTGATTTCTCTCTAGCATGTGAGTCTTATTTTTGGTATTTTCAAATGTATTCTTCTAATTTGTAATTATTTTCTTCACTGCTACTGATTTTAAAAGCACTCTTCAACTGCATCTAAACACAATAAACTTGGGAACTTTTCTATTGATCTAGGGGGATTGTCACATTAAACCACGGTCTTAAATCCTCTGGGGTGACACATATATGTACGTGACATGGGAGGAAGTCTCTTAACACACATGAAGTACACTACATATATATGGGGCTGGAATGTGTTGCAGCTGCTTCCTAATATGAAGCTGCAAAAATGGTCCTGAGCTACTTGTTTGAAGGCCCCATACATTTCCACCTGGTTAAGCATAATTGACGATAATTACCGTATTAGGCGTCAGATAGAAATTATCAGGTGTTATGAATAAAACGAGTGAAGATTAGTTGCCCAGGTACAAGGGAATATGAAATAACAGAACTCCTAATATTTTTTTTCAAAAGGCAAACTTGTTTTTCCAGATGATTCTGGTTCCCTTTCAAATCGAAAGACAGCCATTACCAAATGGGAAGAACCTACTGACCTGCCAATTAGTGAAAACATGTACCAAAGCTGCCCAATAGGGGCCCTGCTGGCAGGAGGAAGACCCGCCCCCGGCGTTTGTGAAAAGTCTCCTCCTGGCTGCAGCTGCCTGCCATTTCTTCTTTCACCTTGCCAGTGATACCGATTTTAGTCTTGCTCGCTTGCATGCGTACTAAAAGTTGGAGAAGTGTGCTCTCTTGCTCTATGTAGTCAGATTATTTGGATAACTATCCACTTGCGCTCTTCAGAGTTTTATCGCTACTATTGGAGCTTTGCTTATCTTCAGAGGTCTACAGTGGGAGTGTCGCTCGGAGCCGACTTCGGTCCCTCTATTGAGATCTGCTGTGCGATCATTACTTCCTGTACCATTTTTTCCTGCAGATTCGAGTGAAGGAGAAGGAGCGAGAAAGCGACGCTACTCCGGCTGGAGAAGTCTCCAGCAGTTACGGTCAGCTGACCTTCCTGCCTGCTTCTCTTCCCATCTCCCGGTCAGGGAAATCCCCACGTTGACTTGATCTCTGCTGGCGGGAGTCTAAACCATTCGGCACATCAAGAGCAACACGACTGACCTCCAACATCAACATCTGTCGACCTCTCAACCATACCATCAACATCTCGACCAAACTCGTTGACCTCGACCACCACTGTCAACTTCTCGACCAAACTCGTTGACCTCGACCACCACTGTCAACTTCTCGACCAAACGCGTCGACCTCGACCACCACAGTCGACATCTTGACCATCCCCGTCGACATCGACCACCGCTGTCGACCTCGTCCTACTCCATCGACCTCTCGACATCGACATTTCAACCTTCGATGTGGACAATTTCAAGGTAAACTTTTTCCAGACATCAGGACAGACCTCTTACTGTCCAGGATGAAGCCTAAAGGGGTGTGTTTCATTGGTGCTCCAGGTACCAGAGCAAGCTGCTCTCTGACGATGGACACAACCTCTGTGTCCGAAGCCTGGGCGCTGAACACGTCCAACAAGCACTGACAGGCAACGGAGGCTGTGAGTATCGTACAGCCTTCATGGAGGCTACGCAACGCAAGAGGGCCAGGAACACCCCACTGTCTTCAAGAGCCTCAACGAGCCGTCGCAGTGGAAGCTCTACCTGCTGCTCTTCTGCAGGTTCAGCCCCATGCAGCCCCCCCCCATCCCCCGCAAGTATCTCTGCGACGACAATACAGATAGCGATCGTCTTCATCCAGGGCCCCCGGCGAGGGTGCAGTCTGGTTCCCTCTCTCCGTCTCATCGCAGGCATTCTCCAAAGAGGAGACCATGCTCCCCCAGAAGGAGATCCCTGAGGGATAGACGGTCCCGATCCCGCACATCTCTGTGCTCTACTCCACAGCGAGTTTCACCACACCGGTCCCCTCCCCCTAGAAGGCAAGGGGCACCTCCTTCCTGGAGAGAGGAAGAGGAGGAGTTTAATAGCACAATGCTCCGCCAATTTGGGGAAGTGACAGAGACCTTGGCCAGTCAGCAGTGCATGCTGAACAACATGTGGGCACGGCTGTTGTCAGGAGAGGAGGCCCCACTCCTCCACCAGCTACCGCCGCCGCCTGAGGAGACATTTTCCCACGTGGCTTCTCTCTCTGACATCTTGGATCCCCCATCCTACACTAGGGAGACCGAGGAGGCAATTCACGGGCCTGAGCGCAGAGTTGAAGGAGCTCATGAGGCATGCAGCAGAGGCAGTGGAGATTCCCTGGTCAGGAGGAGGTTCCTAGAAATAGGCTTATGAGGGAAAAAGCCTCTAGACCCTCGGAAGCCTTGCCCCTCTTCGAGGATTATGTGGACATTGTCCAGTCCACCTGCAACTGGCATCACCGCCCCCACCACGCCCCAACAGATCGACCGGACTCGACCAATGGCAAGCCTGCACCCAGGACTCCTGGGTGCAAATGACGATGACCCACAGATACACCCTTCAATTCCACTCTGCAACCCCCCCAATCCGACCAGCTGCTACGGTTCCACCACCAGAGGGAGGGCGGTTTCAAAACAACGACCGGTGCACTGGGTGGCGGACGTGATCCGGCTCACCTATGAGACTGCTAACATTCCCATGCCTGAATACATCTCAGCGCACTCAACAAGGGGACAGGCCACGTCGTGGGCTCTCTTTCACGGCGCCACACTTGAAGACTTGTGTAATTCTGCAACCTAGTCCAGTCAACAGACCTTCACGAGGTTCTACCACCTTAACGTGGCGGACCGGCTGCACCCAGGTACTTCAAACAGCTGACCCTCAGGTACCGTGAGGCTCTGCTATGCTTGCCATGATGGGATTGGGGCTTAAATCAGGTGTCAGGACTCACAACAGCTCTGGTATAGTCTTCCCATTCGGTAATGGCTGTTATTCGATTTGAAAGGGAACGATAGGTTATTATCATAACCCTGGTTCGCTGAAAAAGAAAAACAGCCATTACCCTTCAGGGGTTGCTCGGCCAGACGACCTTCCTGATGAAGAAATGGCAAGCAGCTGCAGTCAGAAGGAGACTTTTCACAGACACCGGGGGCGGGTCTTCCTCCTGCCAGCAGGGCCCCAATTGGACAGCTTTGGTACATGTTTTCAGTGATTGGCAGGTCAGAAGGCTCTTCCCATTTGGTAATGGCTGTCTTTCTTTTTCAGGGAACCGGGGTTATGATAATAATCGTTAGTTATCATCACATACAAAAGCTCAGATAAATAGTCATACTGTTTATAATGAAACCACAATAAAAGAAGACCCAAAGAATAGGACAGGAAACCATTAAACTATAAACATACAATGATAAATCTAACAAAGCCTTGATTCTTCTAAATAGGATATAAAATGATTCAACTTGTTATTGCAGAAAAAAATATATACAGTATATACATCAAGGTGAGAGAGATTCACGGCAACTCTTGAAGTGACACGGTGTCATATTTGCATAAATAACTTAAAACCTGCATATTCAATTTCAAGAGTTCTCAGATGCAAAACAAGAAAACGGGTTCAAAGTCCAAAGTCATGTGCAACAGCCTTATTAAATCAAAGAAAATTAAAGTAGATCAAGAGAATCTTGAAGAAGTCAAATACCTTGGATAATAAGTCAGAGCAGATGGAGATATTATGGAAGAAATCAAAAGAAGAGTGAAAATGGTCTTTGGAAGAAACCTCACACTGCTGAAAGGATATCTACCCATTGCCCAAAGAGAAAATCATTTGATCAATGTATACTACCAGTGCTCACTTAGGGCTGTGAAACCTGGTCAGTTAATGCAAAAATGTTACAGAAACTGTGGACGACACAAAGAAGCATGGAAAGATGTATACCTGGAAAAAAGACTAAACTAAAACTATGTGTCATGATTGAAAGAGTGAAAATATTAAAATGGCAATGGACCAGACACATTGCAAAAAGAACATTACAGAGATGGACAAAATAAGCTATGGAATGGATCCCAAGAGAGTACAATGACTTAGAAGAAGTCCACATCAAAGATGGGAAGATGAAATAAGAAGCTTTGCTGGTGTGACCTTGAAAGGGGGATGCTGTACATAGAAACAAATGGAAACATCTTGAGGAGGCATTCATCCAGCAGGGGATCGATAAAGGCTGCTGATGATTATGATTATTATGATATGATATGATGCATCAGAGAGAGAGAGACTTTGACTTGACTTTGAATCCCCATGATTATTAAAAACAACACAAAAATGTTTTTACATAGTTCATGATCCAAACAATCCAAATTAAAAAATGATAAAAGACACACTAAATAAAACATAAATAACCATGTCCAATATAACAAACTAAACCCTGTTAAAACCCCCAGATGATCATATTAAAATACATAAATCTCCCTCCTCATCTACTCTACACAAGGCCTTCCCCACACACCACTGGCTAGCGAAAGTGCACCTGTCTTTAACTAGCCTATAACACACATATTTGGCTCTCAGGTGCACAAAGAGGTACTGCTTCAGTAAAAGCTGTGGGTCTGCCACCTCTTGCCCTACCATTCTTTCTGGTTACCCAGACTTCCAGCTTTGCCTGTCCAAAAAGAAAATTAATCAGACACACTTTTGACCTATTTGGCAGAGTATACCTTGGCCCAAAAATAACAACGCCAGAGTGAACACTATTCCCAAACACCCACGCAGCTCCCCCAGAAGAGTAAACAGCCAAGCCAGTCGGCCACACAGTGTGCCACTGACTGCCTGTGTGCAGAAAGAACAGGCCCCGCCCTCTGCAGGATCCAGGTGTGCCAGGTGGCTATAATACCATGTCTAATTCTCCATTGGAGATCTCCGGTCCTCTTAGATACTGGCAGCTTATACAGCATCCTCCAGTTTCCCAGTTTATTGCACTTGAGTGACCATTTATTAAAGCTTCCCTCCATTTTGAGTCTCTGATCTCCCTCAAAAAGTGAAAATGGCGAACATTAAAACAGCGTAGAGCACCTTCTTCTGTACAGCGCCAAATAAATATTATTAAATACACTGGTTTATTAATCATATCCTTCCAGTGTTTTTGTTTGAACACTGGTTCAGCCTAAAAGAAACCTGTAAAGATGCCAGCTGATAGAAATGAGTAAAGACAGGGAGGATGTGGAACCTTTGCACTGTCACTCCATTGATTAAAAAAATAAAACAGGTGGGGGGCTGCACTCTTCACTGGATGAGGGGTAAAAATGGTGTCAATCAAACACATGAGAGTGTGCTTTAACTGTATTCTGGCACGCTGGGTGTGCACCTCAAATTACAGTGCTCTGTAGCACTAAATACAAAGAGCTGTAAGCTGTATGATTATTTTGATTTTTAAATTTCAGATTGCAATGAATTGGCTCTCTTTTTACAAACAAAGTTGAATGGAATTACTTAATATTCATTAAAAAGTATGTTCTCTGTGTAACTCATTATTTGGGATAACTTGCCCCTTGATGTTTCATATCAAAGTAGCAATGCCCATTAAGATAATGGGGAAGAAAGATAACAAGAGTTAAGGATTCACTTCTTACAGCCAAACTTTGAGAATTGTCTGATTGCACTGACATCAAAACACGGGAGCACGTTTCAAATGTTCCTGCCAGCTGGTGAGCTGCAGCCTGTATAACAGTATTTTCTTTATCATGTGGCTGGGGTCTAATGTTACATTAAAACCTAGATGCAATTTATAATATGATATATGCAGATCACAGGCACTAATATCAGATGCATTACAATAATCAAGATTCTGGTTGATAACATTACATGATTTATAACCTGATAAAAGCATTTTTGTGATAACACATTTCCTTTAAGGGAAAACGAGATTGGGGTTGAAAGTATTCATCCAATTTACATGTCTGATATCTGACAACTGTTAGTGCTCTTTCTGAATGAATACAAAAGCGCTGCATGTTGTGCAGGACTGATATTTCACTGCAACACGATTAGTCGTATTCTCTCCATATTTACTGGCACCACGTCTGGTATACAACAGTCAACGAAGTATCACAATATAACTATGGGGTCTCAAACTTCAATACTTAAGGATAACAGGGCCTTCTGGTTTCCCTGGTATGCTGAACCCTAACAGCATTAAACTAATTATTTGGAAAACTGGACGAATAAAACACTTTTCCAAAGGGTTAAATTTTTGAGGTTTTAAACACTGTGATACTGTCTGTAAAAAGTCTGGTGCTAGGCTTTCAGGTTAATAATTGAATACTACAAAGCTTGACAACAAAAAGGAAACTGTAATTTAAGAGGGGCAACTTAGTTTACAGTACAGTTTACAATTAATCATTTAATTTATATGTATCTGTAGTTTAATGTAATATTGCAGTTCACAATGATATGGAACCATAGAGTTTACTGTATAGGTCGCTCCATATCAAGTGTTGATATGGATTATTAAAACACTTAATATATGTGAAAATTTAGACACATGAGCCATCTGAAACAGGTTTTATAGGGGCCCATGAGTGAGTACTAAAACAGATTATGTCATATGATAAAACCTCCCAGATCACAGCCTACCAGAAACGGCAACCTAGTAGGAGCCTTGAAACGATGCGAAATCAATGTAGAGGCGAGGTGTGGAGTCACACTGAGGTGACATTACAATTACACGGTGGTACTTTTAACAGTAGGTAGAAGATCATATTTAAAATTAGAAAAAGACTCAGTCACACTCTAAGGAATCACAGAGTATTTTAATGATGTATGTTAAATTTATTAAATGTATCAAAAATGACAACTGTACTATGCTGGTGAAACATGGTGAAATGGCTAAAGAAAAAAAGATAATAATAATAATAATAATAATAATAATAATAATAATAATAAGTGCAATGTTTATTGTGAAAACATCAGGGAATCTAAAGCAGACACAGTGACATACCACTCCAACACATCATACTAGTGCATTGTAAAGTTGGGTAATCTGTACTATGCTTTTAAACATGTGACACACAGATCATACTGTTATTCAGAAGACAGAAGAACTGTTGATTTTTTAAGTCATTTAAGTTTACAATGGCCTGTCCTTCAGGCAAAGTTTGTGAATGACAAATAAAAAAGATGATGAAACATTAAAACCTTCAGCTCAAAGTTGGGAGGAGTGATGCTTCAAGCAGGGCCACTGCTTCTGCATAACCTGGTTTATTACAGCAAAATTGCAATGTCTGCTATGAAATCTGTTATGCATAAATATATTTTTACATAAAGTATTATCTGCAACACTGCACACTGTGTACGGCACTGCTAATATATGACAAAATATAATATAAAGTATTGGTCTATAAGAATCACCAACTAACAACCATATATAATTACTTTATTATTATTTGTATTATTCTGTCACATATTTGGTACTTAGAGAGTTACAACTATTAACGGACTACTCTTACCTGGCCAAGCTGTAGCAATATTCTTTGTACCATAGAGTACATGCAATTAATGCCAGGATGAACACAACCTTTAGCTTCCTGGCATACAAAAAGTGAAAACTCAGTATTCTGACAGGTCATTAATGGAAACGGAGAACATTACTTCTATATAATTCCTGCCTGTCTGAGTCTTTTTCTTGCTCTGGAAAAGAGATTAGTCTCTTTAAACCCAAACTCAAGAAAAAACAAATGTTCTTTTCTTCAACACTTTGCAGATACTGTGCTGAATGAAGCCACTGCTTAGATTTAATGTACAGGGTGGGTAGTACTGAAAGTCTCTGGGTTTCTGGTTAAGAGAGTACCTAAAAATAAAACCATAAATAAACAAAAAACAAATGAAAACTCTGGCCTAACGAGAAAGCAGTGAACGACACCACTAAAAGACAAATTATAATTTGTACTGCATCTTTTCATGGGGGCGGGGGGGGGGGCTTCAGGTGAAAAAGTTGAATCTTAATAGAGTTTGAACACATAGTTAGTACTGCACAAACCATGTATTGGACTTGAGCAAGCAGGTGCTGCACCTGGAGAGATGTGTTATGATGTTGATTGTGGTAATTTGTTGCTTTCACTTCATTCAAACAGCTGCTGATTGAATACCTACCTCGGATACACAAACTAAAGTCAAGATTTACGATTAAGGTCAGCTTAGGTTCAGGATTGTTTTCAATAGTACTGCAGTTTCTTGCATCACTTTGAAAGGCAAGCTCAAGGTTACTGTATGCTTTTAATAATTAAACATATATGTAGCCTGCACACATTTAAACTATAGTGCAGCCGGGGGAAACTGAAATATTACAAATATTAGAATCGTCATGGTAGGTGGCTTAACACTTAAGAGCACAATTGAATTTGATCTCTGTATCCAGCTTAATGTTCTCATTCAAAAAACTTTCTTCCTACAGCTTTTGATCTTCAGCTATGTTTGGTGCTACAAAATATCAAGGAATAGATTTTTAATTATATAACTATAACGTGTTAATTTGAGAAAAAGACAAAATTATTCATTAGCTTTTCTATGATTTTTCTTGCATTTCAGAGACATGAATAAACAGAATGATGTAGTGTGTGGAAAAAAAAAAATCAGTCAATCAATTCAGCCTTTTCTTCACAAGGGGCAAACCATGAAAATTCACAGACCTGTTCTTTAGTTTCAGATCCAGTGAAAAGGAAACTAGCTCAACAACTGGAATCAGGGGCTGCCAACTAAAATAATCACAATGAACACAATCTTTCTGTAGATCATTTGTTCTCAATCAGTCCACATCCTTAACAGTGGTTTCAGGAAAAACAATTACATTTCCAGTATATCCATCTTCTTAGAAAGATCATATCAGAAGCACACACTTATGTTCGTAACCACACAGGCCTTGAAACGTGGCAAAGAAAATAAATAAATAAATAAATAAATAAATAAACTCTGCAAGAGAATACTAAACACACAATTCCCATCCGGGAGCAGCGGTTACTAAAGAAAAAAACAACAACATTTTTTATTGATAGGAGAACTACAGATATAAATATTTAATGGGACTAGAGGATATTCTGTTCCCTGCACAGGCTGACAGGTAGACACTGCTCCGCCTCATTCACTCAGCTGCTGTCACACACAAAGACAATAATGACCCAGAGCATTAGCACAGCTCCCCCGAGGTGCCTGCAACACCTACTCCCTGTTATCATTCTGCAGGAGGCTCCCTCGCCAGTTTAATGAATCGAAGTACCTAACCACTCAATTCCTATCCCCCGGGTATTACCCTACTGTAAAATAAATAAATAAATGCACAAATAAATAAATAAATAAATAAAAATGGCTTCTGCCAGCCCTGGCACAGTTCCCCTTAGAAAAGGAGTGTGGTGACATAAGCAAACAGGTCAGAGAAATTCATTTGCTTCTTGGCTCATAGGCCGTTTGGCAACGCAAATGTTCAATAGGTACAGAAGTAGCTAGCAAATTGTGTCCCACAGAAATATGCCAACTCCCAAGGATAGGGATCAGCCAATATCTCATCTTAAGCGCAACACAAACTAAGAGAGAACGAGAAAGAAACTCTGCAATCAAATTCTAGTGTCTCAGCTCAGTCTCAAAGCAGGGAGGGCAAACCCCCACCCCCAAAAAACACAGATTGAAGCAAGTACCCTCTTTTGCTTAACAAAATCATCAGTTTCCAAAATCCATGCAGGTTTGCTGTTATATTGAATAACAGTTACTAAAATGTTTATTGCAAAATATTGCAGCATTGAGAAGAAAACAAAAAAGAAAAACAGACACCCACATCCTTGGATATTTATTAATGGGATGGATTGATAACCTATGCTAAAATGTAGACTTGAATATCTTACAACTTAACATCCCCCTACATTTCAAAACAATATTAAAAAAAAATGTTTGGAGTTAAATTTCACAAATCAGCCTTCTTCCAACTGTAATTGTCATGCTGTTCACATCACTTATTAATTGATAGGCATGTGTAGGTGCCAAATACCTTTTCATTGCGCCTTTCCACAACACAGCAGAGATGGCTTGCCAATCTCTTGAATGCTTTTCTACTACAAGATTTTGATTGTTTATCTCGAAAGTTACGCAAATCAGTGAAGCTGCAGGCAAAGACAAACTGATAAACAGTAGAGCAACAAAAAAAAAAAAAGATTTTACAATTTAATTTGCTTTATCTGCACAGAAAAGGGGGTTATGAGACCTCATCCTGGTGTTTGAGTTTCATTTTGTTGGGCACATAACCAATACCTTTTTGATTGACCTCAGTTTGTCACAAGATGGTTTAAAGAGCATAACCCCAAAACAGTTTCATATACAGATAAAGATAGTGCACAGCATGTCTGAAAGCTTATCACCTGCAATGTAAACTGCCAATCTTTTCATTTGGTGTATTTATCAGGTCTTTTCTGTCCCATATATTGGATCTTTTGCCCAGCAACAAATCTGAAACACTCCCGTCTAACTGACAGCCAAAACCAGTACCAATGAGATTGCTGCTATTTAGAAGGCACTGGTCGATTTTCTGACCAATGTTTTGGTGGGGGGGGCTGATAGGGGGCTGTCGAACTTCAATGCTATCTGAAACTCCTGGAGCTCTCCAAGGAAAATGAGGATGCAAAGAATAAATCAAATTGTTAAAATACTCATCCTAATCAATCACAATCAGTGGTGCAAATTAGATTAGATCTAAATCTGACAAATGTACAGAAATCTAGGTATTCCAGTGGTCTGGACACTGATGAATTATTGGTCCCCTTGCTTTCCCCATTTGCAGTGCATTCCTTGAGAAATTCAGCGAGGTGTTAAAAGTTGATTAGGCAGTTAAAGGTCAAGCAGACGAGCTACATTGGAGATCCCAGAAGACGTCAGCCTCTGAGTTAATGAGACGAAGAGAGACACGTTCAATAAAGGAAATCATGTATGTATTTCCTTGTCTGAGAGACTCAGAAGGACAGCTACATGGTGCATTTCAATAATTTAACCCCGATCAAGCATGTTTTTTAAATAATCGTCGCCAGTTGTGGTTGATTTTTTTCAACATTAATTTAGTATCCAAACGTAAAACTAGTACACACAGCTATCGGGTAGTTACTGATAACAGTACACACAAAGTAAATTGTCAAGAAAATGTAATCTCATTTATATATGAGATCTAGCATTTGTGGTTTGTTTTCACATGTAGTTAAAGTGTTCAATAGCATTTCCAAAGTGACACCTCCCGGCGCAGTTCTAATGCACAGCTCGCTTGAACAACTGCCCACACAGTAGGGGAAAAAACGGTCCAGAAGGTGGCACTGTGTTCTGAGTGGAGCATCTTCTTTCAAGCTATTGAAAGAAAGAAAAAAATCCAAAGAATCTGGAATCCCAAGTAGCTGGCAGACCGGTATCTGTTAGTTGTAAGTGTTATTTAAGTATGGTAAATATTCATGACACAACCTCTTGCAAGAAATTTATGCAAAAGTTACCATGCCATGTGGTCTGAAGTGCTAACCTAAATAATTGAAGACAGTTCTCCCAAGAATGGAAAATGAAACCGAGAGAAATGACTAAAAGCTACTATTCCAAACAAAGAAAAAAATACAAAATCTATTTCTGGGAATATAAAATTCACAAATGGCAAGCTGAATGGAAGGCAGACAGATTAATTGAGCTTTAGATATCCTCAATTGAAACAATATACTGTGAACACAAGTAGGACAACAGTTACTAATGGGTCTTTATTTCAGGTCTCGATTTTTATGGTGCTTTATATTCAAGCAGATTCAACATGTTTGGGGTTTGCTACTTAATTCAATTTGGAAGAGTGTGCGTTCGTGGTGGGGGCAGGGAATCACAAAATATTGTCCATAAACGCATGCATTGTGTCCCAAACACTGTATGCCAAGAATGTTGTAGCAATCATTTTCTTTATGCCTGGGACAGACTAAAATCAGTCCATTGCTTTCAGGCATGTTGCATCACATCAAGAAACCGGCCGATGGATTTGACAGTATCATATGTATACAGAAACAAGGAAGCAAGCTTTGTATTTCAGCAAGTTACATTTACTGTAAACTGTCTCTGAGTGACAAAGCACATAACGCACCAAACTGCTTGAAGATATGTGGAGAATATAGTCTAACGGTAAACCTTCCCAGATATTTCTGTTCTGCATGTTACGCAAGATTATTTATACCCCACTACCTGCAATCTTCAAAACATCACATAACACCCTCCTTTTTTTTTTTTTTTTTTGAAAAACAGAGAAGTATGGTTAAAATATTTTTTTTTCTCTTTTTATAGACAACATATGACTAGAGCGATTCAGCTTTTTGATACATTGACAACAGCATACTGACAGCTTAAGCTTCAAGGCTGTGAACAATCCATTGTTTTCAAGTGGACATTTTTTTTTCTGTTCTCTGCAACTTAAATGAATATTAAAAATAAATCCACACATTTACTGTATTGGTAAGAGCACCACAGTAGCATTTACTAAGCAAATATGATTAATAATAATTAACAATATTAATGAAAAAAACATCAAAACCGTTGTAATAGGAATATAGTTTATGTGACATTGAGAAATATATAATAAATAAAAAGCATTTCACCTCATTAAATCTTCATATCAACTGTCGCAGTTTGGGATTCTACAAAGGGTTCAGGTAGACAGGAAAGCAAAGACGGCGGGACATAGTTATGCAACGGTCACTACAATTGTAGCAGAAATATAATGGTGAAGTGATAGTCCATTTGATTTGTAGCAACACCACAGCTAAAGGTGGACACGGCAAATAGCACTCAGTTTTGTACAGAGAAAGAAAAGGGCCTATTAAAATCATTATTTCAATTATCCCATCCCCCCTCTCTTTAGACCTTTTTCCATTGACTGCCCTGCTGTGCTGTGCCTCTGGTAATCATATCTACATGTAATGGCACAGCCAATCTAAGGGGCAGCTCAAATTAGTTTATAAACACCTTCTGTGATCTACTGCTGAGGTATGGGTTATGGGGAGGAAGCCAGAAATACAATCTACTGCCAGTCTCGAAAGGGTGAGTTTACATTGTAGCCAGCTGATCCATCACACACCATTCCTCTTCTGCAAACCATCATGACAATTAACTCGGGCCCCGGGGGGGGGGGGGTTAAGGTTTTGTGCGTGAATAGCGATTTGTTGTTTGAGGTAATCTTGCGGAGACCAACTCAATGACAGATCAATGTAATTATTTCTATTCTATGCCCCCATCTTGAAAACTACAAGCCTTCTTTCTGTTATAGCTTTCCTCACTTTATTCGTATCTTACAGTGCATGTCGGTTTCCGCTCTCTGTTTGCTGCTCCTGCTTAGATTCTTATTTGCCTTTGTAGCTATGCATTAAAGGGGGGGGGTGCTTCTGAAAAGATTCCTCAAGGCTGAATGTGAAGGAGAGAGGTGGAGAAATAGATCAGTGCTATGCAGACCGCAGAGAACAGTCTATAACCAAAGGGCTTCCTTCAGTTTACGTAAGGTAAAATTATATAAATTATATATCTTGCAGATAACACTGATAAAAAACATCTTATTAATAGTCTTTAGTTAAATGTAAACTCAAATACTAATTTAAAGCATCAAGCCTTCTTCTAGTGGAAGAAACTAGCACAGACTGTCTAACAAGAAAACTTTGCTGTAACGCAATACAAATTGGGTTCTCTATGCTGGAAAAAAGCATACAGCTTGCTCTACAATAAAACCTACAAATGCTAATCAGGATGTTGACTTCTTGACATTTATAAGTGTTCATTACAAAAATTGGTGCGGAAAACATTGCCCTGCTTTGGCTTGGACAATATCATGGCACTATTGGGTTGTACAGTTTGAACTTGTATCATGACATCATCATCTGTTATTTGTAATATTGGCTTTCCTTGAGCACATTTCATCATTTCAATACATGGTGTTACTGTTATTACAAAGTTAAAATACATGAATACATTGGAAAATTCTACATTTCTTTCTCCTTTACTTAGAGCTAATCGATGCCAACAGCTAATTGTAGCAGTTCTGTTAAACAGGGTACTATCCTCATTCCATACCTATTGAATTTAAAGAAATGACAAATGTATGCATATAGGAGTGCTGATGGCTACAGTTATCAACCCTGTAACATTTATTTCATATGTATATTATCATAATTTGTGGCTTCTATGCATATCAAATAGATTGCATGAGCTGGAAGGGATTATGTCAAATCTAAACACAGTAATTATTTAAATCTACAATTGTGACTGCTTAAAGCATGCTTGTCTTTACTAGCCCTTTAAAGAAGGCTATTTGGGTCATTTTAAGAAAATAAGGAACACATAATATTTTGGGGAAATCTCTGTACAGAATAGTATTAATTTGATTGCCTGCAGATTGAAATTATTTCACCTACTCTTCTCAAACAATTGTTCAGTTGCTACAGCAAAATGAACAGGAGGAGGGGAATGCAGTCAGAAGTGAAATGTTTGTTTGGTTGGTTTGTAACTGCCAAGATAGCAAAATTAAACTCAGAAGCAGAATGATACACATAGTGTGAGCATGTGAGTCTTTTTTGAAAATGTTGTGCTTTATTATTTTCTAATCATGAAATGCAAAGCACTGCAATTTCACAGAGAATTAAAAAAAACTATGTTGTTCGTACATGGTGAGCTCGGAAAAGGCATTCTACATCAAACAAGTCTAATAATAATCAAAATAGTTTCTTGCAGAAAACGCACAAAAACATTATGGGAGAACGCCTTCCTACAATCACCTAAATGAGCAAAACAAATGCTAGCTGGCCACAGTCTTAAATTGCTCTGTTTCTGAATGCTGATTTTATGGGTTTATTACCATTCTGTGTACTGCTTTCGCCTTTTCTCCAATGTATTGTTAGAAAGGTGCCATTTCTTCAAACCTTCCTCACAAAATGATGAGAAAGATGTTTTTGCCGATATAATTATTCGCTAGGGGAGACAAAAAAGCTTTGGATTATTAAAGTGAGTAATTGTTGTTCAGCATGTTCTGAATGGGAAACGGGGTCCTGCTCTGAACCTTTGTTGCAGAGGTTCACGCCTCAGTGATCAGCAGGAGCTTGGCACTCCTATAATCACATTAATCAATGGATCACAGGCAACTTTGGCTTATTTAATGCAAAAATGAGGAATAATAGTTACCAATTAACCAAACCCTCTACCTGAACAGCCAAGTGCATACCACACAACGGCTTTAGGAGGCTCAGCATTTCCCAGATTTGCAATTTTCCTGTAATTGCCTCAACCCTATCACTGCTTCAAGCATGTGAAGAAGGAATGCTTTTGGAATGATGATAATGCTAAACAGTAGCAGGTCTTGGTTTTAAGTTGTGTGTTAGTGACGATTTAGCTTTGCATTTTAATTTTAAAGCAGCACATTTCCAAGAAATATCAAAAGCCGTTAAGACTGTTACATTTCAAGCCAGATACTGCCTGGAATTTAAAATCACATTAACAATTTTATTTAAGATTTGCTCACTCTGCTTAGAGCTTCGAAATTAAATGAAGCAACTGAAGCATTCACTTATTTTGTAACTGGCAGAAAAGAAAAGGAACATCTATTTGTCATCTACACGCACATATATTCACACATATCTAGCCACTGATAACCAAAAGAAGTGGGAGAAATGTCTTATGGCAGTAGTTTCATTACAGAGGTCATCTGCTAAGCAGGGGTTGGTCTAAGTAAATAGTAACCATACTTTTGAATACCCATACTGCCAGCACTGAAATTTTAGGTAGGGGGTATAACATCTACAACGGACTACCCTGAATATAACATTTCAAAATAACTATTTATTAATTACTAATTTATTTGCTCCCAGTAGTCATAACTAGTTGAAGAATATATGAAATTCTGATTCCAGTGTTTCACCTAATGTTTTCCAGTGCAGCTTTTTTGATATGTAAAATGGATATGCAAAATGTATGAGCATTTCTTGGCATCATAACACAAAAATAGTGCATGAAAGAGTGCGTGCACTGCAAAGTATATTACTCTTGACAATTCATAGCACCTTCATGAATGGGCTTAGAAAACCAAATTATAAAATACTGGAATACAACACCCCAAAACCTGTTTATGGCCAGCTTTATTGGACCCACTAAAATTGTCTAATTTGCAAACAAGCATATAATATGTCTTATAATAATGTGCAATTGTACACTGAAATATGAACAGCATTCTTCATATAATGACTAGATTTACAGAACATAATGTACAGAGATATAAAAGGATTTTATTCAGAATGTATCTGACGACACTTAAGCAAATCACAACCCAAATAACTTCTTCATATTTTCATGATCATTTAGAATTGTTATTTTCACGATTCCTACGCCCCCTCCCCCGCCTACCGGGCCACACAGAAATTCCCAATATTGGTGGAGCATCTTTCCATAGAGGGAGAACGGTGCCGTGAGCAGAGAGAGGATTACTTTTGAGTGACATGCATTCCTGTATCTGCACTCCAGGGAAATAACCTGTTAATCCACGGCACACTATTACATTGACTATAATCGTAGCCACTTCTAGGGTGATATGAAAGGCTTCCCAAGTGATTCAAATATCAGTGAAAAAAGGGCTCTGTTCAAAGATATCATCTCTCCTTTTCTTTCAGTTTGCAAAGAAGGTTGACACACAAGCTAAGGCAGGCTAGCAAAGGTTTTTGGAAACTTGCATCCATGCCCTTAAGAGAGAGCAAGAGAGAGAGAGAGAGATCTTTTCGTCCTAAGCTATGGGTTGAATTGATTTTAAAAAGACGTGGCATTCCCCTGATTGAGGTCTTTGGAAGATTTTTCTGCTTGTTTTATCGAACTGATTTACCTTGCGTTGGTGACATATCATTTACTATTAAAATATACTTTTTAAATGGGCAGTCTCTTTCTCGAGCATGGTAAACATGACATTAAGTCACCCTCTTAAAATTGATTTTTGAAATAATGGCCGTCAATTAAGACAATATATTAAACATCACAGTGGTATTGGATATGTCCTTTATTGGAGGGGTGAAAAAAATAACAAATCACACCCTCCCTAGGCCTTCTGTCTTCATGGATAAATGGCATGTGTTCTTAATAGCACTTTCATGGTACCACAGTAGAAAATCTAAATGTATACATTTGTAATAGAGCTTGTTAGTCAGGATAATTGACATTAAATGGACATTGTCCACTATTAGCTAGTGGAAGTACATAATCTACTGTGGATCTCAATGTAGAGACAGCTTGGTCAATAATATTTGCACTTTCAGAAAAAAATCATTGTGTGTTCTGTGGGGAAGCCCTCAATTACAATTACACATGTACACGTACTTCATCGGATTCAACGCCCAAGGGGGCAAATATGTGGGATTAAGCCTGAAATAAGGGGCTGGGCATTGACTCATGCAGGGACAAAATTACAGACATTATCAGGGACAGATTTAGACTGCTTCACAGGGTTCATGTAATTTGGTCAGAAAAACTCTAAGCAATTGACAGTCAAAAAGCTATAATATAGTGGTTTAAATTAAGTATGGTGGCTCAGAGGTTAGTGCTGCTGCTTCATAGCTTCTGGGACCCGGTTTGATTCCAGCATTGGGTGTCTGCCTGTGTCTAGTTTGTATGTTTTCCCCGTGGTTGTGTGGGTTTTCACAGTTTCCGGTTTCCTCACACATCCCAAAGATATGCAGTTTATGTTGACTAGCTATTCTAAATTGCTCTGTAGTTCTACATGTTTCATGCGTCACTTTTTCAGTAACTTGAAGAATTGAGAGAACCGGTCAAGCTATGAGGATGGATCCACCCCTGATAATGGTATTAGGAAAATTGATTTAATTCACAGTTGGCTCCAATGTGGTCCTTAATTACAAGTTACAGCCATATGGTTTAATTCCCCCCACCCCAATGATGACTATACTAACCAATGCACAAAAGAACACTGTGCACTGCAGATGTTCTTTTTGAAACATCTGATACAATGTTATTCAGCGATTTATACTTATTTGATGATATCTAGTCAGTTTATTAAGTCCCATTTCAGCCTGGAGAGAAGGACACATTCCAGTGTACTAAACTAATTTAAGACAAGAGCGGTGCATACTCTGTACTACCACTCCATTGGGTTGAGTTCTTGATATAATTTATATTTTAATGAACACTATTTTTTTCAAACAAATGAATTGCATGAAGGGTGTGAATAATTCCACCTACAACTGTACGGCACGTGTATTATGCCCCTTGTGTATAATAAGGCTGCTGCAGGAACAACAATTCCAAAGTACTCCAAACAGTCCTTTGCCATTAGCTTTCATATTTAACATTTAGTATCATCAAACAATATAAAGCTGCAGGACAGACCAAGGTTGTGACATGTCTAACCTTTGTAAATCTACATTTGGTTTTGTTATCCTTTTGTGCCATGAACTAAACCATAGCCCTTTGTAACTCTCATCAACCTTGAGATGATCTGAAAGCCGCACCTGATGCTGGCTTGAAGCATACAGATTAATCTATTCACATATGAACGTTCAATATTTTGCCGGTTCAATATTCAATCGCTTCATTCAACCTGATTTAATCACAGTTCTCTGTAACTTAATGGAACGGCATGCCCATATAATTACTAAAATCCAATGTAAAACAATAAAAATAAAAATCAGATCAAGTTTGCATTCCAGTGTTATGTCATGAGCATGAGGTGTACAAAAACAACAACAACCACAACAGACTGTTCAGAAGTTGTCTGTACTGATAGAAGATTGCTCTATTCTGGTCTTACAGTCCCAAAAACTGTAGCCTAATTAATTTTAATAAGAAAACAGTTGATTAAAGAAGGTCAACTTTCTAGGGGCTTGCATAATTTATCAAAATATTTCTCATTGCCACCAAAATGTGTATAATTCTTAATTTTCTTGCATGTTTTTAGAGACCCACACAATAAAAAAATATGTTTTTTTTTTACCTCTTTCTCCTGCCTTGTCCTGAAGAATCAGGCATGATTACCTATAGCCAAGGCTGGGTTAATGGGACAGTTTGCATCACTGTTTAATTGTGCATCTAATAACAGCCTGGGTAGCATGTTGCAGTTTATCACCATTATGTGAAACAAGACTCTGGGTGTTGCAGGGATGGAAGAAAGGAGAGCAATTTCCCACCAATCAAATTTGAAGAATAGTAGGTGAATCTAAGTGTCTGAAAGACTGTACTTGAAGGAATGAACAGATAAATAAATGAACCATAAATACCTTAATCAATTTCTATTTTTTCCCCCTACATGATGACCAGAGAATTGCATGTGGAAAATAATATATTATCATCATCGTGATCAGCCTATATCAGTCCACTGCTAGATGAAGGCCACCTCAGGATGTTTCGATCTGTAGTTTCTCTTTTCTATGTCAGCCCTGTAAAAGTATTTTATGTGGTCTTTAAAATATATATAAAGTAATTCGATAATAAGCCATTTATTAGTCATTCTTGTTCATATATCATAATGCTGAAGTGAAGTTCATTATTACACACAACTGAAAAGGTCAAACTGGTTATGACACTTATATCCATGTTACTGTGGTTGAAGAGACAGATAAGCAATACAACTGTGATACTTAATGTGCAATACAACTAAATGATATTGTTAAATACAAATCTCATGCCCAGTGCTTACAGTCTAGTGTTGTCTGAACCAATCTGCCAGTGTGTCCCAGAAAGCTTTAAGAATTCAGAATGGGTAAACACACCAGCCTTACTGATCTTTTCTGATATTACTTTGGCGCTGTAGGATATTTCAGTCAGTTTAAATACCTATTTAACAGTCAGTTACAATGCATGAATCTAGTTTTGTTATTATACCTAAAAACATTAAGAATTCCTGAACTGTAATAAAACAAAACAGTAAAATGCTTAACAAAAAGATTAGAAAGAAAAAAAAGCCATTTTCAGAATCTGTGCTTTTGCAGATTTGGAACATCTACAATTTCACCCTTCATAGAAGACGAGTGTTTCTGCATCTCAGTATTGATTTTATTGTTCTGAAATATTGAAACCTTTAAGGGTCTGCATTGTAATAAGACAACATGCTGCGCTTTATTTATTTATTTAAAAAGATCAATTAATGCAATGAAACAGCTGTCACAGGTCACTGGGTCAGATTTATCAAGGGCCATTCCCAAATTTAATTTGCCTCATCTGGTGCCAATTTCCGAGTCACTATATTATAAATCTTTTTTGTTTCTTAATAGACAGCGGACATTAATTAATTATGAAAAATAATCAGGCGGTAAAAAAGCTCTGCCTACTGTTGATACAGTCTGATAGCTCACTGGGGGGATGAGGTATGACACCTCATAATACAGAGTTTAAGACTAAGAGATAAAAGGAAAAAATTGAAACAAAGATGGTAGTGCAGTGAATAAAAGTAATTTTCAGTAGTAAGCAAATCACATAAAAGACACATTTAGTCTGAATTGGTATTCACAGCAGACCTATTATTTTGGTTGTTCCTTCATAAAAAAAGCCAACAGCCTTATTTTTCAATCTTTTATGTCAAAATTATCGGAAGTAGTTGTTTATGTTATTACGAGCTGTACTTCCACTTAGAACAGGTTTAATTTTAAACTTATTTCACCTTCTCCTTAGAAGCAGAAGACGCAGGAGGCGGAATTTTGTGTGTGTGTGTGTGTGTGTGAGATGTTCAATACTCAATAAAGAACTAATCAATCTTCTAGTGGCCATATAAGATTAGCATGAGCACTGACACCACAAAACTGATGTTGCCTCACACTCTAAAACGATGATGGGTTTTAGGTCTTTTGTTTAATGAGTAATGAAGTGAGAGATGAGAGATCATAGCCTTTTGTAGTTCACACTGTTGACAGGATCAAGCATAGGACCCGCAGTAAAACTCCTAAAATGAACCTTACCTAAAAGGACTTTACATACATTAGGCCTAATCCTTTAATTTGCAGTAATCATTACAAAAATTATATAAGCATAGTGAAGCTCAGGAGGTTCTAGCACTCAAACTAGGATAATAACAACAGATAATATCGATAGATCATATCAGGCTAGTAGATTCTCTCATTTACAATGATAAGAAAAAACACAATCTGATTATAGACACATTACATGGTTTGTATTTTTCAACAAGCAAAACATGCTAGAGTGCATGCAGTACATTTTTCAAGAAATGATATGCACACACCCACCCATATAAAGTTTTTTTGGCATTAAAAAAAAAAAAAATATATATATAACATTCCAATAGCTCACTAACTGAATCAGCCAATTATTACATTTACTGTGAGCCTGAACTAATTAACAGCTCACAGAGCAGGATACAAGGCAAAACATTAGGAAGTGGTCTTACCAGCTGCTTCATCATCTGTAAATTAAAGAAACCTCTTTTAATCTTGTCAATGGTTGGAATCTCTGGTACAGTATTATACTGCAGTAACATCAGAACCGGGCCACTTTCTACAAAAACATGGAAGAGAAAAAGCCTACAGCAGTAGGTTTACAGGTCGTATGGCCTAGCCTAGTCCTGCACAGTTTGATCAAATATTAGCATTATGAAGATTTTCAGACTGCCAGGAAGAAAAAAAATAAAAAAGGGAAAAATCAATGCTGTGCTGAGACTTTTGATAAAGTATGTATTTTCACATTAGATATTGTTTATAAGGTTGGCAAATAAAAATGTGCCACAAATAGCAGCAGGATCAATTCAAGGCATTTGTGTTGGCCGCAACATGTTTTTCAGTGTGCAGTTTACCATTTGAAATTCTCACTGATGCTTGAGTGATATCTTCAGCATTTATCAGTTAATTACAGAAGGGTATTTCAGCCTGTTCAACATTGACCCTGTGTCCTAACAAATACAGACTGCATTCAACAACTACTCAAGAGCTACTAGGCAGTATTACTTTAAAGGTTTCAAAATTATATCTTCAACTGGAAAATTATCAATGTGATCAGAAGTGAACCAGTCAGCTGTACAAAATTCAACCTTTCCAAAATAAACAAACACAATCACATTAAAAGCCTTGTAAAATGAATACAATAATGTTAATCAATGTTAATCATTAGTTTTACATTGGGTTGAAAACAACCAAGTGATTTATTATATCAATCATTTAAAACGCAACCATTTTCATCTCAAAATCTCACCATTATAGTCTTATAATGAAATCTGCTGCACACTTGGAAACTGATTTTGCTGTTGTCAGTTACAAATATATCTCACTTACTGCTGCTTTCGCCAACAAGCAGTAGAAAAACATGTTGTAAAATTATACTACAACACAGTTATGACATTCCCCTGCCATGTTTTGCATAACATTTCAATAAATATATGGATTATTTTTAAGATCCCTGCTATTTATTCATTGAATGTAGTATTTAGGCTACATCTCAGGGTTACCAAAGATTGTAATATTCCTATTAATTTCATGAATGACCAGCACATTTAGATTCAAATGCTGATAAATAGGCTACACAATGTCTATCAGAATTTGTTCAGCCCCCTGTTTTTTGTCAGAAGAGTGAAGTTGGCTTCTCTACCGGCTCCCCTTACTCCATGGCCTGTCATCACTATCCCTGCATATGAAGCCAGTTTGCCTACTTGGCAGAAAAAAAGATGCAAAAATTGGCAGGTTTTTACCCACTCACTGACGGCGTGTGATGCCCAGGCTTCACTAGAAAATGTAGAACTTGCCTAGTTTGGTTTGCAGCTTGGAAGAACAAAGAGCTTTACAACCAAATCAGATTTTAAATTTTCTCCTTTACATTCTCAAAACGTGCTCGTGGTTTCTGTCCTTTCAAACAGCCTTTATCTACTTAAACCTTTCTCAATATTTCTGCTTAAGACTACTTGCTGCCTTTGCATCTCACAGATCTCTAAGAAAGTTTTAACATTCTCATTAGCAATTTTATTTATTCATATAAGTTTGGATGATTAAATGTGTAGAAGCAGGTAAAGGTTTGCAGTGCTAAGAACACAACAGCTTTGCAAATGTTCTCAACGGGCACCTATAAGAATAGTTTCCAGGATGTGGAGTTACTGCTGGTACAGTGGTTGGTCACCCTTATTGGTTCTGGCTTTCCATCTGCTGTATAGCCTTGCTTTATTGTCTCAGCCAGCCATCTGGGGAACTAAGTCTTGGACATAGTCCTCCCTTTGGCCTCTGAGCTATAACAAATGAAAAAAAGAAGCATCCCGTCTGTCTGTCTCTCATCCTATCACAATAAAAGGCAAATACTCTAACTGGACAGACTATGAAAAGCAGGGCACCCACCTATGACCTGTGTGGGGGAAAGTCTCTAGCCTGTAGCTCAGTATGTCAGTTTGAATGGAAGGAATAGACACTTCTGCACTAACACAGTACTTGGTACATCTACCCAGACAACTGCATCTCAGCATCCCATACACAATGCATCTACTGTCATGGTGGAAAAAAGGAAACAGGAAAACTTGGGAAGGAGAAGAATAGGAGTAGGAATTGGTGGCATGGGTTGAACCTGTACATTGCCTTTTCCCTGGATTATGAGGGATCCTTTTCCTTGGAAAAAGCATGGCCAGGGCTTGTAGCCATTGCACTGGGGCAAGCAGTTTCTACACACTATTATCTCCTTTAAAACAGGAGGCACCATTTTCAATGTAAAGTTATAACAGGAATAGGGACTGAGGCCCTGAATTGTAATTAAGGCACAGGGGGGGCAAGGCCAAGACACATAAGGGTGACTGAAACCTGGCACTGGGGGGGGGGTGGCTGGCTCTGCAGGGCTCACGTCATCGGCATATAGATGAACTAGCCTAGCATTTGCTAACCTTAATGAGCCCCTGCCAAAGCGGAAAGTACCAATTAGTAATGGCTCTTGCTTTTGAAGCTAGTTGTAAAGATCAAAGAACATGTTTTAAAATGAAATGCAGTTTAAATAGTGATGCAAATATCTATGTTCTTATGATTAACATGCAGTCTTGTTAGAAAATAAAACGTACACAAATACCTTATATTTTCTTCAGCAAATAAATCTGCTTCACTAAAATACCAAGGAACGAACGACCAGTCAAGAATGAAAGGATCTGCTTGTACTGCTTTCAGTTCAGTTATTTCAGCCAACAAATGCTGATGAAGGTGAAGACTGTAGTTTATTGATCTTGGTCCAAGAATAATTCTCATCTCCAACAATAGTAATTAAAGCCCCATTGTCTGACAAAGAAAGAATCACGACCGTTGGGGTCATTTATTATAGAACAAAACCAATCACAACTGCACAATGATATGTCCTGCTGGCAGGCTAAGCTACATTTACCCAGAATCTGTGCAGTTTCACCACAGAAATGAAGGAAGCGGAAGAAAAAAAAATGCCAGAAATTCAATGAAGTGCAACAGTTTTGAAGTGCAAGGCAGCCTGGGTGAAATGAAATTACACTAATTTTGAAATCAATTACAGAATCCCCTGGACTGAAAAGCACAACTAAACCAAGTCTACAGAGCATATAAAACACCTTGCTAGCAAACAGATTTCCTGGGCGCAACAAAGGAAGGACTTCTGTTTGGCTGTAGTCTAGTTTCCTGTGTAATTCTGTGAAGATATTGATATTGATATATTTATGACACACACATACATACACATAAATATATATGCAATTATTTTCCATCATCCCTACCTCATATCTGTCTATATAATGGAGACTTTGGATCAAATGTATAGAATCATTTCTTATAAGGACTGATAAGTAGACACTAGAAATTAAAACACATAACCTGAAAAAACTGTCATTTAGCATGTGTGTCACTTTATAGGAACCTGAATCTGTGAATCTGCCACATTTTTTTTTTTTATAAGAAACCAGAGAGAAATAGAATAACCTACTGGAAGGTAGTATTTTAAATCAATGAGGTTTAGTATTTTTGTGATGACAGAGATGGACATTATTCATATTTTATGTCCAAAAATGTTTCAACATCAAATAATTGATAAATGCAATCTTTGTGTGATCTCCAAAACACACAAAGAACAGACTGCCATATAGATAAAAAGCAGACACTGTAACTGTAGAAAGATGTTTTCAAAACCACGGTATGCATTTCACATCTACATTATTTTTAGATCAGTATCTAAGAGGGTTTAGTCTGTGGGCCCGAGGCCACAATACTCTATGCTGATTTCGGGTGTGTTAATTTACACACTTGTTATAATTGATGCAACATGTTTAATTCACTGACAAACCGTGCAGCACATGCAGAGAATGATTTTCCCCCCCTTAATTGCATTAGGCAAGTGCTGTACAACTCTCAGTGTCTGAGGAGTTTGTCTGTAATAGTTGCTGGATTTCAGTGACTGCCATTGAGAACCTGGATACACGTCATCACAAACTTCTGCAGTCTAGGCAACAGCATGTGAGAAATCATCTTTAACTGCATAAGGAATTAAAAAGTTCCAAAAAAAATACAGTTTCATACAACAGCACACTGCTGCAGATGTTTAAGAAACATGCCTATAATATTTACTTTCAATCGACACATCCTCACAGAACATTAAATTTGTACATTATGAGTTCAGTGCATTTCCAACATGACTGCTTGCATCTGCGCAGCGGGTGTGTCCTGGAGGCAGTCTGAACCTGCTGGAGAAACAGCAGCTACAAATAATTCAATCACGCCACGGTTTGGAGAGCAGATAGATTTTCTCGCTCTGCTTCAAGTGACGTGGGTCAGCGAGTGACCTCGAGGGCACATCCACCGTACGAATGCGAGAGGACATCCTCGGAGTGACGGCTCTGGGCAGATCGTTTGCAACATCACATATTACAGGAAGTGAACAAAAGAAAAATGACTGGCGTGCTACGTAAACCGTTTAAGCAACACATGCGGATTTAAAATAATTTTCCCTTAACCCCACAATTTACCCTTTGAGCGGAAAATAGAAGCTGTAGACCTGAGTAGCCCACCCTTCAGAGTATTAGCTAGCCAACTGACTGTCTAGCGTGTGGAAGAAAAGAATGTGCATTTTCTAGTTCTTTGCTCGGCCCAAACACAGCAGATTTCTGCTTGGCTCCCACTGAAACTGCACCAGCTGTTGTGCTTAGGTCCAAAAGTAAGCAAATCTGCACGTTCGTCTTTGCATCAGTATAATAAAACACATTAAAATCATGAACAGCCAAAGCTTGGCACATCAGATCAAAACACTCTTGTATCACAAAGGCCTCTTGGCCGGCACTTCCATTTTCATCCCTGGGAAAATCTGACTGTTTCTTTGAGGTTCAAACAGTGGCAGTTCTCATTGAGCCATGCTGTCCATACACCAAGCCTGGAAAATCACCAGAAAGAGATGGACTCCAGTATGCGCAAGACCACGGCTTCATTTCACACCATCCCGTCTGCCAATACTGGATAATCAGCAGAGATCACAGTATATTCCATGTACTGCCACTGAGCTATGCCTATACTAAATTAAATTGTAAATCTCAATACATTACTTTTCCTTCTGTTTTTCAGTGTTAAATGAAGTAAACAATTCTATTTATTCAGCCTCTCGTGTTTACATTTAACAATACAGTAACTATGCTAGGTTAATTTTTTTATATTCATGTTTTTGCAACTACAGATTCTCGATTTTATTTTCCTCGTCTATATTATAAATCGCATAACAGTTTAACTATGTAATTTGTAGTCATAAATAAAGCTTTCAAACGTGACTTGTAGGCCTACTCAGAAGAAAGTTTTAAAACAAATTAACACAATTGCATTTAAAATGGTTCTTTTAAGGACACAAGCAATTCCCCAGAGTCGGTCTTCCAACATAAACATTCACAGGAGAACCTGATCTGCATTGCTCAATTAAAAAATATAAAACATTACATACATTAACATGAACATAATTATGCGTTATTAACATGCTAATGTGCAGAACAATACATCCTCTTACCTGCAACACCCATTCTGAGTAGGCTATAGCATAGAGCTTTTAATTCCTGTTGGGTTTTATTAACAATGGACAATATTGAAATATTATCCTAATGGAAAAAACGTGATACATGTAGTTATACATTCTACAGAACTGTCCAAAAGCTTTATGACTATCCCAAGCAGGGTGTGTCTTGAGCATTTTGTAAGCATAACTCAAGACTAGCAACCAATTCATCTGCCATTCAATTCTGTCTTTATAGCTGTCTCACACAGAGGAGATTTATAGCAACCCTGATGCTGAGAAGATTGAAAGACAGGCTGAAAATAGTGCTGAATTACAGAACATTTTTTTTCTCATTTAAGAGCTATTAAATTAAGGTTGATGCTACAAAACAAAAAGCACACTTATTCTATGATTTATTACAATCAAATTTACACTGGCTACAGCACATAATTCAGGCTCCAGGTCTCTGACTGCTATAGTATTTATACATTTCAGCGCCACTTATTAAATCACATAACCTCATCACAAAACCTTGTTCATCAGCAGACAGTCTTTGTTCACGGTCTGCATTCGGCTTCATGTTGCCGGAGCCAGTTTTGCCAAGACCAAACCAACGTGCACCAGCACTCAGTGGGGCAAGTGTTCAAAAATGATGTCTAAGTCAATTTGCTGAATTAAGGCACAGAAACTAAAGTGTTTTTTCCCCCACTAATACCACCACGTTTTATTCACATTTGGTGCAGAAATAAGTATAAAAAGACAACAATTAGGGTCCAATGCATCAGTGCCGAATCAATAAATCAGACTGAAAGAGCAACCCTTTCTTTTTCCTCTTCCACAGTCACTTAGCTGGTTGTTTATGGCACAACCCAATGAGAAATCAAACGGCAATCGGGAGACGGTTGCGACTTCCATCCGGGCAACAGAGAGTTAAAAAAAAATAAAAGACCCATTGTCACAAAGAGACCTCAGCTCTCAAAAGGAAGTAGGCTTAGACATACACATTATTATCGGAGACTAAATGGAGCTCTTGGTATGTTAATAAAGGTCTAAATTAAGAACTAGGAGAAATGGAGGCAGAAAGATGCTAAAATGTAATAAGGGCATCTGCAAAGTCGTTGTTGCTGACCCCTGGATTTCATTATTCATCGCTTTGCTTTTGTCCACCAAAGCCCTTTAGAAGTGTCTCCTCCTTATTGCAGCTCCAATACCTTGATTGACGAGTAAAAACAGCTTTGTGTGGTCCTGACATCATTGCAGCTATATAATTCATCCATTTGCAAGTGCTTTTACACAAAATGACTGCACAACCTAAAAAGCAAAGTAGAAAAAAAAAAAAAAACACATGCCAAGCTGCAGTACACACAGATATTCATCCTGTACCTGGCATCCAATTATATTGTAGATTTTTTGTCTTTTAAAGGGGAAATGTTAAGCATAAAACCCTTTGATCTCCACCTTTTATAAAACTATAGAATTCCCCCCGCTTGTGCATATTGTAGCTGTTGAGTTCCTGTATCATTATATAGACATTACATTTGTTGTTGTTTTGTTTCTTAAAAAGAGCGTTCAATTATAAAAGCCCGCATTAAAAATTAATAACAAAGAGAATGCAGTAAGCCTCTACGTTCAGTAATAAGTGTAAACAAAGAACGTGCATCAGATTATTGTAAATCCTTAATCGGAGACGGGCATCGTACACCTGGCTGGAATAGTAAATGACAGGGGCATTGCTAGATCGGGGCTGGGATCTGTTTACAATAACCATTAATGTACTGCTTATTTGTTAAATGCCTCCTCCTGTAGGAGTGGTTCTACTGCAATATTTAGGGACTAAACTATAGCCAATTGTGATTCAGCTTCTCCCTTCTCCTCTCTACACCCGAGCAGCTGCCTCCACTTACGCTGGGCACATTTCAAATGACAGGAGGAGTGAAGGAGAGGGGGGTGCAGTGTGTGTGTGTGCGTGCGCGTGTGTCTGTGTGTGTGTGGTGGGGGGGTTGGGGTGGAAGGAAACAAAAAGGTTGCACTGATCTTGCACTATACTTTTCAGTAGCAGGACCACATACAACGTCGAGATTAATGGAACAGATGCTTAGGCTTCTTATAAGGCATTTTGAATGTAATGAGAAATCAATGCAGATCCGGAGGATGCCTTTTGTATGGCTTTGGCCACAGCTGAGCAAGCTCAAACACCAACGGGTTAAATGTGGAAAGGTTCTTCTAGAAGAGGGAAAAAAATAAAAATAAAAATAAATTGTAATTACCATCCACCACAATGTGCTCTATGACTGTAATTAATAGCATTATCTAGATACTGAATGTCATGACACTGTCGTATTCCCTAAGCCAATTATTTTGTAAAATGTAATTCTGCACAATGCACTAAACACAACCACAGACTAAATGAACTCCATCCTGTTTGAAACATCTGACTTCAGCGGGGTGCCAGGTGCCAAGGAATTTTCTCTGGTCACACACTTGTTTGAGGCCAGAGCAGACTGCTGTGCATGATCAATGAAATGGCAGGCTCATGGTTTTTTTTTTTTTCTTCTTCTCAGAATGCCCTGCTTTTATCCTCTCTGAAGCCCCAAATTAAGAAAGCTTAACAATCAAGATTTTATGCTACAGGGCTTATAGTTACATACTACTACAGATTTTGTTTTCTTTTAAAGATTGTGGAAGAATGTTTGGAAGAATATATAAGCCTCCTTCAGCTATGACAAACAGATAGTGCTCTGCATTCATCTTCATCACGCAATGAATTCCAAAAAAGTATAGAAGATTTAAAAAAAAAACAACAACAACGGTGCAGCACAGGCGGAAAGATCCAAATCCATGCTGGCTAACTGAATCAATTGTAACACTGATGAATATTTGTAAAAGTATGACTTTCAAAACAGTTTTAGTTTTGTATATTGTACTATTTTATTTTATTTTATTTTATTTATGTTCTCTTCTGTTGCTCAAATCCAGGATATACACACATTACAGATACAGAATGAGTCATGATTTCAATTTGGATGAAAAATAATAATAATAATAATAACAAAAGAAAATACTCCAACATCAACCTACAGTGTGAACCTGTTATTCTTTTTATAAATTAATGGATTTTTAGATTGAAGTATAACATTTCATTACATTCAGGAAGCCCTTAAAAATCACAATAATTCCACTAAGATGAAGCAGCAATCACACACTTGGAGAGTACCCTGAACCTCACACAAGAGGTGACCATAGGAACAACAGAAGAGTACGTACGGGGAACTGGAAGGGAACAAACATAACACACAAAATCTTTTCAAAATATTCCACAGAATCTTTAATAATACATCTTAAGGATCGCAGTATTGATCCACAAACTCATCCACCCTGTTTTAAATATTTTTGTATCGATCAACATCTGGGACTTGGCTAAAGAGTTTGTGTTCACCTTTGCTATATGGCTACGTAGGCTATGCTATCATTCCCAATCCGCAGACAGAGAAACTAGTGTGTATTTCTTCCTCAGACTGGAAGCCGTTTGTTGAATGTGCTAATTTCACTATAGTAACACAGAACAGACCGAGTGAAAAGCATTTTTACATGCCTCTGTTTCAATGCACGGCTTTGTGTCATATTCTCTTGGAGGACAGCTATAGCTGAGTGACCTCTACCAGTATGCATCTGAAAATATCGTATGCTTCCTGTGCAACAACAGATGGTTTCAATGCTCATGGACCCATTCAGAAGGTTTCAAATGCTCTTCATCTTGTTCCCCGTTGTCAGTGGAAACAAAGCATCCAAACGCCTCTTCCTTAAGCAATGACCCTCTGACCAAAATGAAGAATAGTAACAGGCCATAGAATTGTATTGAAAACATACAAGCATATACTACCAATGGAAGGGACCACGCAGTAAATACTGGTAATTAAATGTGGAATGTATGGATTCAGAAATATTTTGATTTTGTAGCACCATTATTTTTCAGGTTCATCCATGCATGTACAAGCTGCTTATTTGTCATGAAATTGCACATTTTTATTTTCTGGAATATGTATTGCTGTATATAGTAAATAATAAATAATAAATTAGCATTATTTTAGGGATGAGTTCATTTTTCATCTCATGGATTCAGAACACTTCTATTACAAAGTGTTGAAATACACAGACAAATTTCCCTTAACACTGCTGAGATGCTCACTGTGTATGCACACCTTCATTTTGCCATTTCTGTGTTACAACCTGGAGGACTATTTAAAGCTCAGCTGTCACCTACTGCAGCAAATATGCACATGACATGACACCGACCTTCAATGGTCCCCCTGCCATACCTTATCTTATCTTATCTTTCTCTGTAGTTACCGGTGTCTGTGAGTACTTATTTAAGCAGAATGGCACTCCATGTGGGACAACATTAATCCAAAAATTGACAATATTGCAATTAGGAAGACAGTCAGATACTTTCCTTACTGCACAGGCTAAAACTGGGAGTACAAACAGCTGAAGAAACTGCTGCCCTACAGGGCCAGAATTATAGACACCTGTCTTAAGTCACATCCATACCGGACTGATAAATTGTGCAAAGTACCACTTCTTCTACATTACATATCAATGTGTGTCTGAATACCAATACACATACACACCCACACATGCAGGCACACGTGCACACATGCCCAAATGTGTCCTGAATATTTTCTCAAGGCCAATGTAGGTACCATTAGGGGAGAGGGGAGGATTTGACATAGATATATTTATTTATTTTAAACATATAATGAATGTTACTTGTGTTTTCAAATGTATTACTAACAATCCATTGTCTGTTTAGCTTACAAAGGGAACGGACATCCAGTAGCAACCATCAAGGTGGTATTCAATCCACAAATTAACTTCAATGACATTGATTAGCATTATCTGCTTAATGAGCTTTGAATCTTATTATTATTATTTAATGTTTTAGAGCAAGAGATGAGCAAAGGTAAAGGACAGGGGTTTAAAAAGCAACAACTAATACACAGTCAAAATCAGAGTGTGTTCCAGGTCTGCATAAGTTTTGTTTTCATTACTTATAGAGAACCAAGTGCTGAATCTGGGTGAGCAAACATAGCAAGTATCATCTCCAAGGAATACTTTTAAGGTTTCACAACTCTGCTACATTAAAGGTGTTATAGATAAAATTAAAGGTATGTTAAAAATAAACTACCTGAAAATTGAAAGTGCAGAATCTGTTCTCTAGTCTGGAGAATGCAGGTTCTGAGTCAGGATTTACTAGTGATCAGGGTATCAAACTGACAGCACAGAAAAGGCCAAGTGCTGCTGAGACTGGGAGGGGGTCGCCGGCTGGTGAATCCCCAGCCTGATGCACAGGAGCGATCCCGGTCACTAGCCTGGCATCTGTGGGAATGGTTTGTATCCATAGGGGGCTGTGTCTGTTTCAGCTTTGGAATCACAAAGCTACCAGAAGCAAAGCAGTTGTGTGTGTGTGCGCGCACGTGTGCGTGCACCCATGAGTTCAGGGTTTGTAGAAGGGAGTCTGGAGAAGAATATATGAACATTTTGTGCAGAACTTTGATGCAGGAAGAACAATCAAATTGATATTATTATGTTTAATTAATTCTCTATTTAAATCAACATGGAGAAGACAGTACAGGATACATTTTCCACCAGAACCCGGCTGATGATCAGCTAAACACTAATTTCTTCAATTACAAGGCAACCTTCATCTTAAATCTGAAGGAGTCTTGACAATAATTTGCATACACTCTTGAAGTTAACAGACAGAGATACCTGTATCAAAATGTAAAGCAGTTTCTCATAGACTCACACTTAATAACAGGTCTTCACCATTGTAATCAGTCCTTCCTGCTGAGGACTGCATTGGACATTGCCCATCTATATGTGCTGTCTTTTCAAACAATTTTTCATATGCCAGTCCTATTTTCGGATTGCGGTGGTTTCTATTCACCACAGGTGACAAAGGTAAACATGAATAATGGTAGAATGCTAAACGAAGAAAAACCTTGGGCTGCTGTATACTCATAAAACTGCATAATAATATTTCAGAGATTTATAACTGAGAACAGATTTCCTGTGCATACTAAATGTGTGGATGAAAATGTGAGTGATCCCCTTTCTCACTCAGCAGGTGATGTTGCCTTAAATGTCAGGTCAGTTTTGGAACAGATCATACAGAGGCTCAAACTGCAAAGGCTTCTAATTAGATAGAGTCCTCCGTATCTAGTGTGATCAGGAGTGTGGGATTTGTTCAAATTCTAATTACTAACACTCAGCAATCCTTATTTAACAGTCCGTAAACTCAATGCCTCAGATTCTGCATAGCTGAAAAACTCATGCACCTAAAATTAAATCGAATAAAGACTTGGATCTTGAGCCTCATATTGCTCTCAGAACACCATGCTCATTGAGGGGGGGAAACAAACAAAATGTTGATTTTAAGATATGAAAAATTATCTAAATATAATAACACTACACACACACACACACTTTCTGAATTCCTTCAAAGGAAAACTACAGATACGATGGAGACCTCAAGTGAATTCTGCAGTTTGAAAAATTGATTTCCTTCAAAACACAGTACCAGCTTTAATTTCCTCTGCGTGCTGCGGCACACGCTGTTCTGTCAATTAATCAATCAAAGGCATTGCATCTCTGGCAGAGAACAAGCAATTTACAGTCCCCCCCACCCCCCACCCTTACCTCCCCTGCAATCCTAGTTACATTTTTATTTCCACGGCACTACTGATGGTAAACTAAGAGCAAGAAGCCCATGGATCACGGTTTAAGATGGAGACAAATCAATGATTATTCAAGGTAATATAATGCAGTAGCCTCCATTTGTCATGATTTTATACTCGACTCTGTAATGTGCGCTTCCTTAGAGAAGGGAAAATACAAACGCATAGGGCCTCTCTACAGCTCGTTCACAGTTTTAGATTTTACTCAAGACTTCGTAAGCCCTTAAACATGGTTTCTTTAATACAAAGTGAATGGATAAGTAGAGACTTGAGAACAGGCGTCATCTTCCGATAAAGGATAATTTATTGAACGATATAAAAAAACATTGTCCCCAACACCAGACGCTGCTGGAGTTTTCATGAGATTTTCGGTGCTCTTTATATTGACAAGTTTAAGTGCGTTGAGAGTCTCGAAACGATCACCAGAGAAAGCGATTCTGATGTAGAACATTCTGCATCTCCGAATATTGCATTTCAGAGGTCACATCATTGTTTTATTAGATCTGGCCTGTTTATTTTTTAATGTTACAACTTACAAACATAATGTCTTGTTTTCCCTCTTATCATTGGAAAGCTCCACAGTGTCTCACAAAATTAATCATAGTGAATCCTTGTATTTGGGAACAGGACATGACTTCGGATCTTGCAAAACGACCAGAATATGAGAACTGCGTCTTCTTCCCATGACTTCCTGCTTAGTTCAAAACAAACTCTCTAAAAACACCAGTGAAGCCGTTGCAGTCAGCGTATGATCTAGGCTACTCATTAATGAGAGCAGAATTGTATTATGTTTTCAGGAAGAAGGGAATATAAACACGCAAAATGGTAGAAAATTGCCAAAAAACTTTCACAACTCTTTGCCAATGACCTTGCTTCTAAAGATCTGTTACATGACACACAGAGAGGGCACTGAAGTCATTTGGCAATCTACACACCAGATGCAAGCAGAGTTGCAGCATTGCCAACTACTGCATCTCCATTCTTAATCCACCCTCTATCACAACCATATGTTTTAGGCAGAAAAAAATTCTACATTACATACCTGTATATTAGATGTCAACATACAGTTTGCTTCCAGTCAATGTCAAATAATTCTATACCATAGGTTAATTTGCCTACATCAACTGGGAAGTATGACAAGACCATTAAATTCAATTCACTAACTTTTAAATGTTGCAAATGTTTTTTAATTCAAATCAAAGCCTACAAAGGAGGAGTTATTAAATGGAAGGAAGTCAACCTTGCAACCTCAACGACAGAAACAATGTTTATAGTGCTCCACTTGGAATTACATCCAATTACAAAATCTATAACTCAGCCAGCAGTGACAGCACTGAAAACGTACAGTAGATTACCGTGATATATTCAGAAGTCTCATAGCATTATAACTTTGCTTATGCAAGGTTAATGAAATCAGAAAAAGGTGTTCTCAAATAATTGACAGCTCTGTTAATTAGTTGTTTGCATTGCAAGTTATAGTACTTTTTTGATAAATGTGAATCAAGGCCATTTAAAAATAGCCTAAACATACTTAATGAAATACATATGGTTTTGAAGGCAAAGCCTTCATTAAGCAAAAACAGAATGTTCATGTAAACACAGGTTAATATAATCAGAAAAATTAGTTTAATTTAAAATAAAGCCTGAAGCAATAAATGTCACATTCTGAATTTACTCCACATGGCTGCTACATAGTTTAAATTTGAAGTACTGTTTTTGTGTGCTTTACCCTAAGCTCACCGAGTTCACCTTCACAACATACTATATGTGTATGTATGTATGCATGTACTTACAATGTCTATAGAAAGTCTACACCCCGTTTCAATGTTTTCACCTTTTGTTGCCTGGAATTAAAATTGTTTTTATTTATTATTTTTTAATCAACATATCCTACCACACAACTTTCAAATGAAAATAAACATTCTAGAAATGTGTAGAAAATGTATTAAAAATAAAATCTGAAACAGCATGGTTGGATAAGTGTCCATCCCCCTGGTAATAACAATCCTAAATCAGTTCAGGTGTAAGCAATCACCTTCAAAATTACACAATGAAGTGGCCTCCACCTGTTTTAAATTGCAGTGATTCACACGATTCCAGGATATATTCAGCAGTGTCTGTAGGTTCCCTCTGCTGGGTCATGCATTTCAAAGCAAAGACTGAACCATAAGCACCAAGAAGCCTTCACAAAACATCAGGAACATAGTTTTTGAAAGGCACAGATAAGGGGATGGGTATAAAAACATATCAAAGGCCTTGAATATCCCTTGGATCATGGTCAAGACGATTATTCAGAAGTGGAAGGTGTATGGCACCACCAAGATACTGCCTAGATCAGGCCATCCCTCCAAATTGGATGATCAAGGAACGAGACTATTCAGAGGTCACTGTGAACTTTTATGGCCAAGACTGATTAGTGTGCTTGCGAGAACAAAATTCTAAGCATTCAAATCTTTCCTATATGGTACTCAATAAACCCAACCCTGAATCCCATTTGAAGTATGTATATATATATATATATATATATATATATATATATATATATATATATATACACTCACCTAAAGGATTATTAGGAAAACCATACTAATACTGTGTTTGACCCCCTTTCGCCTTCAGAACTGCCTTAATTCTACGTGGCATTGATTCAACAAGGTGCTGAAAGCATTCTTTAGAAATGTTGGCCCATATTGATAGGATAGCATCTTGCAGTTGATGGAGATTTGTGGGATGCACATCCAGGGCACGAAGCTCCCGTTCCACCACATCCCAAAGATGCTCTATTGGGTTGAGATCTGGTGACTGTGGGGGCCAGTTTAGTACAGTGAACTCATTGTCATGTTCAAGAAACCAATTTGAAATGATTCGATCTTTGTGACATGGTGCATTATCCTGCTGGAAGTAGCCATCAGAGGATGGGTACATGGTGGTCATAAAGGGATGGACATGGTCAGAAACAATGCTCAGGTAGGCCGTGGCATTTAAACGATGCCCAATTGGCACTAAGGGGCCTAAAGTGTGCCAAGAAAACATCCCCCACACCATTACACCACCACCACCAGCCTGCACAGTGGTAACAAGGCATGATGGATCCATGTTCTCATTCTGTTTACGCCAAATTCTGACTCTACCATCTGAATGTCTCAACAGAAATCGAGACTCATCAGACCAGGCAACATTTTTCCAGTCTTCAACTGTCCAATTTTGGTGAGCTTGTGCAAATTGTAGCCTCTTTTTCCTATTTGTAGTGGAGATGAGTGGTACCCGGTGGGATCTTCTGCTGTTGTAGCCCATCCGCCTCAAGGTTGTACGTGTTGTGGCTTCACAAATGCTTTGCTGCATACCTCGGTTGTAACGAGTGCTTATTTCAGTCAAAGTTGCTCTTCTATCAGCTTGAATCAGTCGGCCCACTCTCCTCTGACCTCTAGCATCAACAAGGCATTTTCGCCCACAGGACTGCCGCATACTGGATGTTTTTCCCTTTTCACACCATTCTTTGTAAACCCTAGAAATGGTTGTGCGTGAAAATCCCAGTAACTGAGCAGATTGTGAAATACTCAGACCGGCCCGTCTGGCACCAACAACCATGCCACGCTCAAAATTGCTTAAATCACCTTTCTTTCCCATTCAGACATTCAGTTTGGAGTTCAGGAGATTGTCTTGACCAGGACCACACCCCTAAATGCATTGAAGCAACTGCCATGTGATTGGTTGGTTAGATAATTGCATTAATGAGAAATTGAACAGGTGTTCCTAATAATCCTTTAGGTGAGTGTATATATATATATTAAAATTAAAAATAAAAAAGAGGATTCTGTAGCCATGTGTCAAAATGTTTTGTGGTCTGAAGAAACTAAAATTGAACTTTTTGGCAGAAATGCAAAGCATTATGTTTGGCAGAAACCGATCACAGTGCATCAACCAAAGAACACGATCCAGAATGTAAAGCATGGTGTTGGCAGCATCATCTAATGTTATGATGTTTCTCATCTGTAGGGACTGGGGCAATTGTCAGGATAGAAAGGAAAATGAATGGAGCAAAATACCTTGAGGAAAATGTGCTGCCCTCTGAAAGAAAGCTGAAACTTAGATGGAAGTTGACCTTTCAGCTTGACAATGACCTGAAGCACACAGCCAAAACTACACCAGAGTGGCTGTCAGTCAGAGCTCTGACCTAAATTAAATCAGAAATCTGTGGCATGACTTGAAGATTGCGGTCCATTAATACTCCCCAAGGAACATGACAGAGCTTGAACAGTTTTGTAAAGATGAATTGTTAAATATTGCCAAATCTAGCAAAGTTGGTAGAGACCTATGCCAATAGAGGCACAGCTGTAATTGCTGCCAAAGGTGCTTCCACTAAGTATTAACTATGGTGAAGACTTATCCAATTATGATATTTCAGTTTTGGATTTTTAATATTTTTCTTCACAAGAAAAACTTTTTCCCTTAACAGTGTGGAGGTGTGTAGATAAGTGGTGGAAAAAATAATTAAATGGGGGTGTAGACATTTTACAGGCATATATGTATGCATGCATGGATATAAATAATAAATAATCTACATATAAAAGAAAAATACCTTTGTCCAATATCCTCATTATTACCATATCATTATTTTCATTTGATTTGTAATGACATATGGAGACAAGAAGCCCTTGAAATGTTTCTCTGTCCTTGATAATACAAAGAAGTCCTCACATCAGTAAGTTCTAAAAGGAAAAACAAGTATCAAAGGCTTTGCACTGCAGCTCCTGCATATTAATAAAGTTATTTAACTTTTGCTCTTGAAAGGACATAGAGTATGGCATCTATGGGTCTGTGAAGTTCAATGTTTTTCCATTCCACGTCCTCCAGGTCGTCACACAAATATATATATATATATATATATATATATATATACACACATACAAATTCTGAGGCCTTCGTTAATTCAATGTAGTGTAAATTGAAGATTTTAGTAGGTGATTCTCATTGTACAAAATAAATAAATCAATTACATTTTTTTTTTTTTTCCAATACAGTACATGCACACTGCACCACTGACATTGTTGTGCTGGAAATTGAAATGTACCTTTGTAAAGGGAAGGCAGGAGTAATAGTAGTCACTATACTGGTAGTAGAAGAAGAGAGAAAGAGAAAATGAGAAGCCCTTATTCTGAAGTGCTTGACACACCACTGCCTGAAAGCCATGTCCATTTAATCAAATCTTCTAGTACTAGAAAGCATTTACAGAAACAGAAGACCCAACTGGAATTACTGAACGTGAACATGAAAATTATTTTCAACCAAATAAGTTTTTTAAATTTCTTATTATTAGCTTACATTCATAGCAGATTAAAAACATTTTCAGAGATTTGTTTGATGATTGGTTTTAACTTAGTACCTTATTTTATCATAGTAGGAAAACAAAATTATACTAACGGAAAATTAATACGTGCTTTGCGTTATTAGTCCAGTTCCATTCACGAGTTTTACTAGCAAAGGCCAAGAGGAATTCCTGTCATTGGATGCAGCTCTTTGTATTGCATTGTATTGACAGACTTTGTATTGTATGTCTATCTTTTAAAAAGGAATCAGTCTTAAATAAGGCAGATGTGTGAAATTTACCGATTAGAAGATTGAAACAATTTGGTATGTTCTACTTTTACTAATACCCAAGTAAATCTTCAGCACAGAGACCTGGGAGTATAATGTGAAATTAAGTGGAAGGTCATTAGAAAAATATTATAGATTTTAGGGGTGACCATAGAGCAAATGGTTTCCTGTTTTTCCAATACAATTCAGTTATTTTCAGGCATCATGCATTATAATTCTTCTTACAAGTGGAATATCCTTTTATTTCACAAACATTAAATGGAGCACCTTAAGTGGTGTCTTATCAAGCCAATACACTGTGTTTACATGTTCTGTTTAATAGGAATTCAATACTATGTATCCAAGCACACTATTGGCCTTTTTCATAAAAGGCATTGATGTGTCCATTTAATCATTTCTTTTCATAGGCTCTCTGGAGACCCACCCCCCCGGACACCTGACTTCAAATAATATTGTGCAAATTGATAGGTTACTCCCACAAGCACATCTGTCATTGCACATAGATGCACATCTGCCATTACACAATTTGTCCACACCTTATTTCAAAACCGGATTAAGTCTCACACCAAAGCATCCTTCTCAATACTCACTATTGTCTTTATATACTGAATATTATAGATTTAAAAATAGTTACTGAGCTTCAAATCCAAATACTTTTCACTTCTAAATGTACCTTAGCATCCATAGAAGTTGTGTGGCTGTATGATGTTATACACCATTTAAGCTGCCCGATCTGTTAAATCTCGGACAACCTCCCTGAAAACTCATAGATGTGAGAATAGACACTGTCATGCCCTTGGACTGCAATTCTTCTCTATCTCTATCAATAAGGGTTTTCCCTTGTTCTGGGAGGAAGGGAAACCCAGAGATTTGTTTTTCAGACCTCATCCAACCACCAATGCCGTGCGTCTGGTCCTCATAAAACAATCCCCAATAGCTTCATGTCATCGACACATTTCAGGTTTTCCCAAGTCTCATGCCTTCTCCCAGTATTAGATAAAGCTGCGCATGTTTGTGACTTGGTGCAGATCACAACGCAATGTGTGCATTTCTAAACATCACACAAGCTTTATTGTAAGGGAAGGCCCGTACAGCCATTTAAGTTTATTCCTGAGCAATCTTAGCCTTCCATTATAAAGAAAATTGGTTCATAGTAAGGGGCCCTCCCTTATCCTGTTGTTTCAATAAAGATACTTGCTGGTGCATCCCCCCCAAATCTCAACCAGCTACATTAGCATCTAAATATGGTCTCCGGTTGCCTTACTAAAGCCTCCTTCAAACCAGTGGGCATACCTTCTCTGCTAGTCATCACACTGGCATTGATTTCCAATTGTTGGCCAAGGTTTTTGCCAGCTAGAGGGAAGAAATACACAACATAAAATGGTACTTTAGCTTGTCGGTCTGCCAAGCCACAGAATCCCATAGTGAATACTGGCAACAAACCTCCAGTCAGAGGCTTAGGGGACAAGGCAGCCTGAATCCCCTGCTCCCACCAGTTGTGGTAAATGAGCTAATAAAAGGAGAGGGCATAGCAGGCTTACACAGCAGCTAATTAAACAGAGAACAAAAATCCGAAGCTTTATTAAGTGGATAAGGTTAATTAGTTATTTATATGGTCGATGCACTCTCGTAGTTTAAAAGGTTAGATGCTTCTACTTTGATGCACTTTGGAATTCTAGAGAAATCTCTCCACTTACGCCCTCCCCTACCAGGCCCAGCAACTATAATGAGGGTCTGCTGCTCTGACATCCCATGACCTCCGAGTGTACTTATAGCAGGTCAGACACAAACACGCACGCAGGAAAGGAACACTATGTACGTGCAATGATCCCCCCCCCCTCCACACCTCCCCTCAAGCAAGTAATCCTCATCTGTATTACAGTGCGGTTTCAACAAGCAGAAAATGTGGGAAAACAAAAGAAAGCAAGCAGTGTTGGGGAAAAGGCATCTTAAAAAGCTTCCAAAATCGAGGGACTACATAGATCCCCGCCGTTACAACACAATAGGGTTCTTTATTTCGAGTTGCGAGCTGCGTGGATATTACTGAAGCTTTCGAAACCTAAAACATCAGCAATTTTAAAAGGCTGTTCCGTCTCTTCTGAAATACAGCAACAAGACAGTCCCCTTTCTTGACCTGTGCATTATCCTTTCTGCCTCGCACTCCGAATATCAGCGTCGCCACTTTGATTACTCCATTTCATATTCATAACAATGCCTACTGCCTACCCTTGTCCTGTACGAGCGAGCGCTCTCACTATAACCAGTGCGATCAGTGGGGGGAACTGGGAGCATCAGCGAAAGGGGGAGGGGGCTGGTGTCGGCAGCAGTACCTACATCACTGCAGCTCACTGTAGTGCTCACGCCTGTGTTTTCACAGTGCGATACAGTGATTAAAATAAGGGCCTGCGCAGCTTCTGCAAAATCTAATAAAATAAGGCCAAACTCACATTCCTCGTTATTTGTATTTGAAGCTCATTTATATACCAGTATAATGTACATCACAGTTGACATTGTTTGGTACAGACAATTCTCCTTTTCCAATTTCTAGTAGATTCTATCTTTCAAGTGTTTGTTTATTAAAGAATGCACTATCTGGAAAAAGTGTTCAATAAAAGGTAGGCTATTAAATTAAGCACACTTTCCCAATACAATTCTAAAATGAAAATGTTTCAAATAAACTGACCTATCTAGTTCTTTGCTTCCCAGTTTGTTTGTTTGCTTTCAAACTTGTAATTTTACTACTGGATGTTTTCTTTTTCGCCCTTGCCAATACGTGACTGGAATAGCACATTCAGTGCCAATTGACTGCAAAGGCATCAGGAGTCAGATCCAACAAGACAGAATGTCAACTTGAGCAGCTAAATCTGTTTTCATAAGAAACAATACACAGAATTAACTAGAACTTTGGTTTAGTTTATTGAATACTGAAGTGAATTCTAAATGGACACTATCCGCTTGTTTTAAAAGCATTTTATCAACCTCACAGCATGGGGGGGAAGGGAGCTCCCAGCATGCCACAGTTCCAAGTGCACACCATTATATTACTACTTTTTTCTCCTTTTATAACCATCACACTTCTGCTTCAGGATTTATCACCCAACTTCTGCCCATACTACATAATAATTATGTTATTAACCCATGCGACTTTCATTACCCCTATGGTCTATACGCATAACTGTGCATTTCAAGACAGCTTTGCCATAGGGTATTCTTTCGTATGGAATATTATCAAATCATTATTTTTCAAACCGTTTCTTCCTCAGTGAAGCCTGCTGCGGTTTTCCTCTCTGATATCCACTTGCATGAAGCGACAGCTAAAGATTTCTTTACAGCAACAAATGTTTAAGAATCACCATCTCTTTGGAAAAATGAAAAAAGATAAAAGGTTAAGAGCAAAACACTTACAGGAGATACAACAATGAAAACATGCCATTGTTTGTAAAGAAAGCAGCCTTATGAATGCATTGTTGCCTTTTCAATCCATTACGGATGTCTTTCAAAAGGGCGGGCGAACTGTGTATTCGAGGAATTCTGCAGGGAGTAAGGACAAGGGTGGGCCTTCACTCTATGTAACACTTTGGTCAATCATTTTGATATTAAATAAACATGCAGAAAGATACAGCATGAAAGACTATTACAAAGCACATAGATGCTTTATTCAGGCTTTGAGAGATGAGAAACCATGCATCGCTATGCAGTGCTGAACTGACAGACAGGCGGTGCAAAGATATTGGGACAGGAGCCGAATGGAGTACAAGAAAGAAAAAAGCATCACAATATTGTTAAGATTAATCGGTTCAGTTGCATATTGATTAACAAAAAAAGGGGGGGCTTAGTAAAAGCTTTAAGAATGAATACTTGTAATGGTGTAGCAGCAAGTGCAACTTTTATTTCAGCCGTTTTGACGTCCAGAATTGTAGCGAGTGATCCTCATGACCAAATATTGGACAAATACAAACAAATGAGGCAGCAGCAGTGTCTCAGTGCTCTAATGAACCAGTGTATTGACTCACTGAATTCCCTCCCTGTCTGCAATGTGTGGATGCAAGCTGCCACTCTGAATACCAATTACAGTAGGCTTGGAGGAGGGGGGGCAGAGAGAGAGAGAGAGAGAGAAAGATAGAGATGGAGGCAGTGAAGCACAGGGGATATTTGCTCTCGTCAGAGAGAAGAGGATGGTGGGTAAAGCACTGGGAAAAAGGAAGTGAATGTAAACAACAAAACACCCAAAAAAAACATTTTTTTTTTTTTTTTGCTATATTACATATTACTCATGAAAAAATATAATAAAGCTCTCTTGCATATAACCTGCAAGTAAGAGCTTTACTGTGGAAAAACTGTTTCTCTGCTTTTCTTTCTTGGTTGTAAATTAAATCTAGCAACCAACCTAGCACAATTCCACCAGTAGAAACGTGTACACTAGCCTACTTCCTCTACTACACAGAAAATTATGTAATACTGTACAGAAAAAAAGATCACCGAAATATGCATCTCTTTATTGAAAGGATATTACATAATTTTGTTTAGGTAAAAGTGATGGGAAAATACAGCAAACAACAGAAAATGCCCTATGCTTTCAACCCGAAAAAGTGGATGTTATTTTAAAGCCCATCTGAGATTCACAACCATAATTGATTTAAAAAGGAGAGGTAAAGCTAGGTCTCTTTGGGATCAGTCTACCTCATTTCTGCTTGAAAGGAAAAGGCTGCTCCCTTCACACACATCCTTTATGAAAAATGTAATTAATATCTCTAAGTATTAAACCTTGCTTAAGACTAAAGGAAAACTCATGAGACCATCTCATAATACAGAATCATGGCAAAAGTAACAGACATTATGATTCTTCCTATCTTGAGAAATGTGTGTATTGATCATATGGTCAAGATTCACTTGGGTTTATAAGACTGAAGTAAAATATGATTGCAGATTCCCTTCAGTAGTTCCTTTTTTCAAACATGATTACTATAAATCCCACATAACACCCAACATTTTTGATACTTTGGTTTGGTGATCAGAGACCCAACACTTGTACAGGGAACCATTCTAAATATTCTATATTGAACAAATCTTTGCAGCTATGAACAACTTCATACTTCAATAAGAAACAGAAAACATTTAAACTGATAGAGCAATTTACATGAAAACCAAGACTTGAACCTATTATGAGGATGGAAGGTCACAACTGTCAAGAAAACCTGAGGAAATGTAAAATTCTAAGTTAATTTAATGATTAAGAATTTGATTTTTTTTTGTGAAAGTAATTATAAAAGTTTAAGGGTGCAAATCCATGAAGAGACCAAAAATAAAAAGTTTAATTTGTGTTTTTTGTTTTTTAATTTCCTGTGTTGAATAAATGATTTATGGATGATGGTTTTCTATTTTGATCTGCATAATATTGGAATGGGGGGAAAAAAAAAAAACTTTTCTATTTTAAGGTTTATTAACATACTATTTGAGAACAAGGTATGAACATGAATCAAATCAGTTAAAACTGCCAATTAATATTTCATATGCACAACTTACAAAACCTTACAGTGCATTTTAGAGGCACTGCATTTTAGTATTAAATAATATATAAAGATTTCAAACTCTGAGGAACCAGAACTTTGAAAAATGGTGGAGAGGGAAGTGTTTTAACCTGGATAATCTCTGGAAAACTTAAAAAAATATATATATTTTCCACAAATGTAGCATTTACTGAATTAATCGTCTGAAGAAGATGAAACCTAGCTATTTTATATTTGCGATCACATTCCATTATTGAATCTCTGATGCTACTTAAATGTAAACTATGCATTCTCTATTAATTCAGCAATGATGTCATTATCTTGATGTCATTATGAGTTGAAATGCTATAGAAAATTGACTCTACACACTACACCCCAATTATCCTGCTTAATAAAATAGATTGACAACAGAATTTCATCAAACATTGCTGGATGAAGGCAAACTGAATTGTATAAGTGATGCAATTAAAGCCTTCCAGACATTTCTTTGGAATGAATGAATGATTTCCTCAATATGGTCAACACATTCGTTTGACACTGTAGCTCTACTCACTACTCCAGTACACCTTGCCCTGCATTTCACAGGGTTAGGATACATGCCACCCCAAGTCTCATGTATCCGTTTGAATTGATTCATGCATCACTTCAACCCAGTCAAGTAAGGCTGAAAAAAATCCATCAGTTCAGACAGCACAGACTGTGCCTGCACCCCCCACCCTCCCCCTACCAGGCACTGGCATGGAATGCTGATTTCACCATCCTTGAAAGGTTTCAGTGAAATTCAAGGCCCAAGACTGGACTACCCAGAGCGATTGAAATGTTTTGAAGACAGAACATTAATGCTCGTCACAATTGAGATATTTAAAATTCCCTTTTTGTGTATAAACTGATAGCCACATTAACATTAAAATGGCAAATAATATACACCCTACACAGAGCATTCAATACCATTAATATGCATTAAGGGAACAGACTACAGCTCTACCCACTGTTCATTTTAATGTACATAAGACAGAGATTATATATATATAATACATATAGGGGTCTAGGTAGGTCAGTTGGCTTGAGCACAATGCTAACCCCACCCACTCCCATATATTAACTGCCTCAGCCACTTCAACCAAGAATGAAAAGACCTTCAACCACAAGGGGATCAATAACTGTCAGAAATTAATGGATGGATACAAATATGTTGTTAAGAAAGACACGCTTCTTTTAGGCAAGAACAAATTTGAATTCTTTCTACTCATCATCAAAAAAACATTAACATTTAAGGGAAAAATCTTCCTTCTTTTACCAGTTTGAGGTCTATTTTTATCCTCCCAATCCCATGTTGGTACCCTATGCCAATGAATTCTCTCTTTAGTAAAAGGAAAGAAAAAAGTGTTAAAATGCTGCGGAAACAAATAAAGCATAGAACACTAAAGGGTTCTAAAGGTTAATGAGGAATTGATAAGCTGAACCTGTGCGTTTCACAAGCTCGTTTAAAGAGGACCAGGTACTTATAGCCCCCCCTCGTAAAAATGGCACAAATCAATAGAGTAGCATTTCTCTTAGACACATGCTATCTTAAACACACAGATGTTCGGCTAAGCCTTCTGGATTTCCCCATCTCACTGCACACCAGCACAGCTGACTAGCCTTACTCGTTTTAATCAATGCATGCTATTGACTGTTGCAATACCTTGTTGTCCTGACAAATACAAACACTGCATCAGTTCTTTTGTTATAACCCACCGCTAATTGTCTCAACTGCAACTATTTCACAAGCAATTTAATAAGATACATAAAAACATAGTTCTATATTCTGAAGCTCTAAACCATTCAAAAACCGTGGCATAAAACAGCAGCACTTGGATTGCACCTCATTAGTTTTGGCAGTTATACGAGCTCAGGTGGCCATACAAGCAGTTATGAAAACCGAATGGCACAATCATTTTAAAAACAAATTAAGCCCAATGTTTAAGACCTTGATCTAAATATGAAGCCTCCACTTGCTTTCTTCTTCCATTTCCAAGGCAAGAAAAAGTCTCCATTGTTTTTATAGATTTATATTTATCACATTCAAACATTTTGCCTAGGGAAATCCAAACTGAACACTGATCTCCATTTCATTATTTTATGTAACAGCAAGCGAGCAAAATTCTGCCGTTTACCTACTTGAGTCAGTCCAATACGTACGAGTATATCATCGTCTGAGCCCATGTCCAGCGAAAACAGCTCTCGAGGTCATTCACTCTCAGTGTACTACTCAAAGCCTTCCAGAAACTTCATTGACAGACCCTGAAATGTTGCCCCTACAAGACCACCAAATTTCAATGCCTAGGTCAAGCAGGGCTTTGTTGTGGAAGGAATGAAGAAAGAAAAACTTGACTTGTAAACACTGTATATTACTAACTGTAAGAGATGCATGTTATATATACAACAAACAAGCAAGAACAAAAAAACATCTATTTCTGCTTTCAGCATTTGGAAATCAATGTTAGAACAAAAACAATGTAATGCAAATGTCAGTAGTTATAATCATAAAAGTTAAAAATGTAAAGTGTGTAACATAAGCAAATTGGATACAGTATAAAATTTCCAATGCACAATTAAGCATACATTTTAAAGATAATAAATCTTGTCTTTTGTTCATAGTATGATTTTACAACTCTTCTACAAAATGTCAGCAGCAGGAACCTGTGGATTTTTGTTCCCCTAAATCTTTGAGTGACAGATAAAGGGATAAATAACATCATCTTTAGATTAGTTTCCGGTTCTGAAGCTCTTGTCAGGTCTTCCCCCCAGCTATCATTTAAAATTCGTGAAATGAATTTCAAGAGGTTAAAGTTAAACTAACTAGACGTTTTCTGTCAAAATAAAGATTCTGCATTCATTTTACTGTGCCATTTATTTGCATAGGACGAATGCTTTCAAATTTGCAATGGAGGATTTGATCCATAGTGGGAAATATTGGCAGGTCAGTTTTACCCAAGTTCAGTATTTAGCCCCAAGTACTCAAGTAGCCTTAAGGTATTTTATAAACATGGTTACACTTAATGCATGTTATTTCTATGCTGCACATGAAAATTGGATCTTATGGTCAGCAGCTAGTATTGTTCACTTCCTTATTTCTTTGTAGGACTTATAGCCTGGTTTATTAAATAAGAAAGGCATTTCACGGGCAGATAGTAGTATTGCTTCTATGCTACTGTAGGTACATTCTAAATTATAAGTCTTCTTTTCAAAATTATTATTGTAGGAAATATTTATCTTTTGCACATTTGATTTAATAGTTTGTAAGTCGTTTTTAGTCCTGAATGGCAACATCTCAACAGCATTTTCTCCTGTGGCCATTACAGTATTAATTAATATAATGTGAATGGGCTTTGATGTTTTTTCCAGTTTCAAAAGCTATACAATGGAGAGGCTGTGGCAATCATGTAGCTTGCGACAAAAATAAATGTACCGAAATACTCTGTCACTGTTCCATTATTTAATAAATGAAAACGCACGCAAAAGGGTTGTGAAAGTGTACAACATTCAAGGTTTTGAGCCATGCTTCCAGATGTAATGAAATGCCAGTCTGGGCTGAGAAACATAGGTCTAGGCTTGGTCACAGACAGCAGTTCAGAGAACTAATGAGGACTGACTTCCCCAGCTATAGCAAAAGATAACTCTCCTGAGCAAGGTGTGGTAAAGTCCAACAAATATAATCTCACACCTAATTGCTGGGTTCAGTGGGCTCAGTAAAATGTCAGTTAAATAATAAAACATGTCTGGTTTATTGCCTGAAGAGATTAATGCATACAAATGTGCATCATCCATCTAATGAATTTAAACAAACACATAAAGAAACATTCATGCACTGTTTGTTGGAGCTGAAACTGAAGCTTAAGCAGTTTTACAAACAACCACAGAAGTCAATCATAAATTGCTGCACCTGCCTTTGTTGGGTGCGTACGATGACACATCTCTCTACTCGCGTTTCTAGGTTTTCTTAGTTTACAAAAAAAGATGAAAAACGAAGACAGTGATAAAAAAAAAATAGCCCATTCTATCTTGGCTAGTGGATTTTTTAGTGGATCAGAGCATGCATTTAAATAATAACAGATAAAAACTATTAGGGTAAAATGGAATAAGGTGTTTGTGCATTGTTATCAGCTGTAAATACAAGCAGTCCTCTTTGTCACCACAGGGAGTTATTTGGTGTGCCAGGGGTTTGTCAGCTGTAAGAAAGCACAGCCTTGGAGGGATTATGTACGGAAAGCAGAGAGGGATAAAAGACTGATATCCCTGTGAAGAGCATAGCTGTGCCATATGGGAGGGAAGAGTGCCTTAGATAGCAATTTTCTTTCCTAAAGAACATGCAGGGCACTTTTAATGAAATGTGGCCATTCCTGAAAAGAACTGCTTACAACAGTAAATACATGTGTAATCATATGACAAAGGAATAATCTTCAATCATTTTAGGAGGTCATTCTAGGAGCCAAAAGAATGTCCCTAAAGCTCAATGAAACTGTATAAAGGCCAGGATTTTACCACAATATAATAGCCAAGACAGGATTAAATGAGAATGGAAATACTGTAAATGATAAATATAGTATTTGAGTTAATAAAGAGAGTTAATTTTTAAGACCTTTGTGTAGTAGGAAATGTTTCAGGGATGCAACGCAGGCTTAACTTGAAGTTAGATGATTTCCAGGCCTTAAGAACCACATACACTTGTAATATGAACCTGTAGTTTATAACACTTTAAATGGCTGAAACTGCTGATCAGTAGGAGGCTTAGTCCCTTGACCAAAGATCCACTACAAATGACCACTAGAGAAGAGTGGTGTATGTCCAGTGCTTAAAATATGTTTCTAATATGGCAATTTTATCCAAGCATCTAAAAGAGTCACATTTTCTTCCTCTTGAGTGGTTTCTAGATAGCTCCTGAAAGCAAGGCAAACAGATTAAATATGTGAAAACATAGTCTGTGGAATACCATCAATCTGAATGGTGTAGTATACAAAGTAAATCTTAATTAACCTATTTTTAGCCTTAATACATATTTTATTAACTTGCAATGTATATGTTCTGACATTTTGGTGAACATATAGTTTCACAGAGCATATCAAATTAGTTAATATTTTTAAATCTGGAAGTATCCCTATATAAAGCTTTAGGTGATGGGGATTAAAAGTTGGAAAATCCATCCTTATATAAAGCCCACCCTCTCCTCCCATCTGCTCCCCTAAAACTATCTTAACCTAGACTGCCCAAGAGCTGCACTATACAAAGGGAGACTGTTGTTCCTCAGCACTGCTTTCACAAGGGAATTGGCTCCTTCAAATAGCTCTTGGAAGCAGCGCTCACAGGATATCTTTTCACATTGCTACATTAACATTAACTTAACTACCACAGACAAATTTAGATGATAAAATCAATAGTCATCAACATTTATTTTATAGTCTTTATGGAAGCCAAACCATTTTATTTTTATTTATTTTTATTTTAAAGACGGTCTAAAACAAAAGCGGTGATTAAAAGTACTGGTCTACATTTGTGAAGTATACTAGGAACAGCAGCCAACATCCGTCACTTTCCTAATGAACAATATTTAAATTAAGACTCCTAAAAGCCGAATGTTCCTGGAAACATATTTCTCGAAGTAGAAAGCAGGGTCTTGTTTGTGCAACTCCTTGGTACAGCATGCATCCCACACACTTTCTACAGTGTGCAGCAACCAGGCAAGGGAATGAACAAGCTGTTGGACAACAGTAGTAGATATATTATAACTGGTGTTGCACACTGCGCCCTACCATGCCACTACCACTGGAAGCATCACTGATCGAAAGGAGACAACATCTGAGTTTGCCTGGAAGTCATCAGAGGAGAGCGCAACAGGTCCACCAAACCACTCTGACAGAAAGCCCTATAGCAAGGTGCAAGAAGTCAAAATCAAAGAACTGACTGCATATTAGAAATCCAACAATCATTAGGGCACTCTGCAGCACAGCTCAGAAAGTAATGTATATTCTAAATGCATTGTGCAAATCAAAGAACATATGCATTATTTATTTCTTATTGGTCTAAGCAGTGAAATTATAATCATTATTCATTGATGCAGTATCTTTGCAACTGTCAATAACATACTTTAAATAAGCATCACTCTTTTGTAAAAGATAGACAGATACATATATAGGTGTGTAGATAGACAGACAGTCAGAAAGCTATTAAAGAAAAAACATTTAAAAGTTGCAGGAACGAATGGAGAGGTGCCTTAGCTTAGCAGTTTAAGTAAGTTTAGCGTATGCCAATAATTTTGATGCCTAAGTTGAATAAGACAAATTGCACAGATCGCAGGCTCGTAGTATAGGCAGTTAAGCTCAGTGCTCAAACTGTCCCTGTGGAGGAGTCTTATTTCCTTCCCCAGAGTAATGAAAAGCAATCAAAGAGCTGAATAGTCTCCCTAGAATTTTTCCTTTCAGTTTAATTACTCTATGCAGCTTCTCAAATTAAAAAAAAAAAAATGAAAACTGCAAAATCAAGGTAAGAAATGGCATTGGAAGAGTCCAGAGCAAAATGTTTTAATGTTTACATTTGTCCTCTTGTAATTTTAACATTTTTGGGAGTGCAACATAGTAAGAAGACACACTCCTTCAGTCTGTTTTTGAAGACAAGGGAAAGTTAACCAGGACTTTCTTCTCAGTTTGCCTGGTACCCATAAGTAGCTGCAGTATCCACCAATCCCAGTACAGGAAGGTTAGGCTATGTCACAGAGTATAAGGAGGAACACTAATATAAATGTATAAACATGTTTATACATATGTTACAAACATGCTGTTGGTGTGTAAAGAGATGTTTTGTTTATTAAAATACTGGCATGGGAGCTTTTTGTTTAAATACATCTTGACTAAGACAACACTCAACATACACAGGGACATTTACCTTAGGTACAGGGTTATTTATAAAACCTCATTTATGTGGATGACCTTTTATATAATTGTTGAATAGGTCCTGAAACTGTGATCACTTCATTCAACATGCACCACAAACGCTCAATAATAGGAATTTGGAGTGATGCTGCTCTTTTCGAGACTTATGCCATGAAACAAAGGGTTTAATTCGATTGTTCGTAGTGAAATTGGAAAGAAACGCTCATGAAGACAACGGCAGGTGCAATTAGGTTAGTAATGAGAGGACTACTCAATAAAAAGACAGCAGATACCCTTTTATAATAATAAACAAGTCATTAACGTATTATATATATATATATAACATACACACACACATTTAATTGTATGCTTACTGTGCACCACGGGCATGATTATACTTTTATCCCAGCAAAACACACAACAAGCCACAAAGGATAGTGTTAGTCAGCAGGTACAGTACAGTACAGGCCTCAATACAGTACAAAAATATAAACACAGTGCAAAGATGCTCTCCATAAATAATGATATGCTCCCCCTTGCAATACGACTCTGGAACTTACTGCTAACATTTGCACAATATAATTTAGCACAGGATGGTACTCAAAATGGCAATATAAGTGTCAATGACCTGTAGCATTCGGAGAACACTCAGCCTCACACCAATAAGTGCAACTGGTTTAGATCCGGACAATGGATATCAGCAGGGATGCACTCCCCAATGGTGGGCTTCGGTGGATACCTTTTTTGTGGAAATCTAAATTAAAGCACCTGTTTGTTTGCTTGCCAGCTACCCTGCATAACTTGCTGTATTCAGGCCCAGGCAAAATAGGCCCTACCAACCAAACTGTTTATAAACTGTCTAATTTATAACAGAAGACCAGCTACAACAAAAGGTTTATCATTTACTTTTTCTTGGATATACAATGTTTTCTTTAAAATCACTGAAAACTATTTAACATCAGGCTTCATGTACTGTGTCAGTATATGTTTCTCAAAATTTCCCTGTATTGACAACAAGGCCTTCCTGGCATATATTTCAAATTTACTATTACAAAAATCACTATAAATGACATTGTTTCATACAGACAGCATCCAATTAATTTCCCTACATGTGATATTGTGAGAAAGTTGAGGAGGGTATTTGCTGCATGTTACACTATCACCCTTCAGCCAACAATAAACCATAAATAAAATACATAAAAAGGCTGCCAACTGAGATGTATTACAGTTACCTTCTTTAGCTTCAAACTGGTATTCAATATTAAATTTCTCTCCGCCTACTAAAAAAAGGCAAGGAGCACCTGTGAATGAAAAATCTATCACATATCCAACCCTGAGCATTCACTTCAGTTCAGACACAGTTTAGTTTGAAGTGGTGCACATATGATGTACATCAATCACAATGTGTTCAGCCACTGTGTGAGACAAACAGAAAATAAATCCTTTTTAAAACCATGCTTGCTCTACGTAACTAGGACTTAAAGAGGAAAACTCTAAATGTTGTTCAATATTAAGATCAAAGATTTGGAGGAAAGGGTTCAGAGAATAAAACTAAACTTTTATAAGACCTTTTGTCTTCTTAACCGTTGCAAAATAAATGTTTGTGAACTTTGTTATTAGTTTACAATTCTAGAAATAAACGTTAAAGATTCCAGTCTACACTTGTAGGGTTATATACTCTACTGCACTTAATCCTTATCATAAGTTTATTTCTCATGGTTCACGTTTTGCAGCATCCCATCAAAGGAGAGGGAGAGGGTGCTAATCTGATAAAGATTGGAAACTATCCTCCAAATAAACATGCAAAAGCAATAAAATGTCTCGGCAACATATTATTATTATTATTATTATTATTATTATTATTATTATTATTATTATTATAACAATAACAATAGTAGCAGTAGTATTCACATTCTCTCACGTGGTGTTAAAATAATAGCTAGCACTAGCAATAGCATAGCAAACATACAAATACAAAAGCTGCACTGTACACCTTGCAGTTTGGCAATTCCTGCAACGTGGGGAGCAAATATGAACTGGAAGACCATGCAATAAATAACAACTGTGCATTTAAACCACACTTGAAGGAAACTTCCACGTTTCTGACCCACACACAGATAACCAGTGAAACAAATATCAGAAATAAGAGAATCCATACATTCTGCCACAGAAACCGTCCAATCGACTCCAGCTCACTTAAAAAGTAAATGAAGTTAGCTGCAATAGACTACAAAACCTGCTTTTTATAATCCAGGGTTTGAGTGTGCCCAGCATGAAATGAAGCATCCTGTAGTTCTCCTATTTGGCAATGATTATGGCGATGCATAGTTGGAAAGTAATGCAATCATCATAGTAATGATCATAACAGCCACCACAATAATAATCATCATAACAATAACGTAAATGCAAATGCAAATGCAAAAGCCAGCGAGGACTGCCTTAACTGTCTGTGCAAATGGATGGAGATGCTGACAACTAAAACATAAAAAGGCCTTTTGTGGTACATGCATGCAGCTGTGGTGTGCAAGTGCTGGGTATGCGAGCTCTCGCAGGAGAAGGCATTTACTCTCAATGGCACCGCATTATCCGACTTACCTCTCAATGCACCCAAACTGCGCTCCTTCTCCCCGTCGCCCGGATCCCCCCCCTCACCCCTCCTCCTCTTTTAACAAAATGGGAAATTTGTCTTTTTCCTTAATGCAGCCACTTCTCCATGTTTTTTCCTCTCCCCAGCCTGGACTCCCAGTGTCAGCAGGTGGACGCGCCTCTCAGTGATGGAGCCAGAGCTTCTCTCTCATCACCGCTACAACAACTCCATTTTTATTTCACAGCAGTCTTCATGGTCCGCGAACCCAGCGAGGACTTTAACCATTTCATTTTCCCCCCGCGATGTCCACGTTTCGAGGTGGTGTCATGTCTTATGTGCTCAGATCCCTAATTTATGGCGCCCCTTCGGCTGTTTTCCACCATCTACAACAAGGTGCTTGATGCTGCCATTGTTACGCCGTATCTTTTTTTTTTTTTTTTTTTTTTTTTTTTTTTGCAGCTGGCCCCCCCTCCTCCTCCTCCTCCTCCTCCCCCTCCCGACGAGCTCTCTCTCTCTCTCTCTCTCTCTCTCTCTCTCTCTCTCTCTCTCCGACCTGTCGTGCAGAGCGCGCCCACCCCGTGCACGCGGATCGGGGGCGCGCGCGGGACGCACAGACTGGATGCTCGCGGCTGCGGTCCTGTGACACGAGCGCATGCAGGCCACTGACACGGCCCCAGGACATAGACACACAGGCCTGAGTCGCACTACCCACACACTGCCATCTCGGCAGCGCCGGCTATTCACAGGACTTGGATAATATTCAGTTGTGGGCCGACACCTGGCAGATGAAATTCAACGTGGACAAGTGCAAGGTAATACAACCAGGTAACAAATGTCCACTATAATTACACTATGGGAGGAATAGAACTAGATGAAGTAACGCATGAAAGACCTAGGAGTCTATGTGGACTCCTCACTTTCTCCATCCAAACAGTGTGGGGAAGCAATAAAAAAGGCAAACAATGTTAGGGTATATTGTCAAAAGTGTAGAATTGAGAACAAGGGCAGTGATGTTCAGACTGTACAATGCACTAGTTAGAGCTCATCTGGATACTGTGGACAGTTCTGGGCTCCACACTTCAAGAAAGATATCGCTGCTCTAGAGGCAGTTCAGAGGAGAGCAACCAGACTTCTTCCAGGTCTGAAGGGAAAGTCCTACTGAGAGACTGAGGACCTGAACCTTCTCACCCTGGAACAGAGGAGACTATGTGGGCACTTGATCCAAGTCTTCAAAATCATGAAGGGCGTCGGCCACATCAAACCAGAGGAGCTTTTCCAGATCAGCAGGGACACACGCACCCGGGGACACAAATGGAAATTGGGCTTCAAGGCATTCAAGATGGAAAACAGGAGACACTTCTTCACACAGAGAGTCGTCACAATCTGAACAAACTCCCCAGTGATGTGGTTGAAGCTGACAATTTAGGAACATTTAAAAATAGACTGGATATGATCCTTGGATCACTCAGTTACTAATGGACACCAAACGAGCACGATGGGTCGAATGGCCTCCTCTCGTTTGTAAACTTTCTTATGTTCTGATGTTCTTATGTTGAAGCACAGTGCCAGTATCCCCCATTTGTTCAATGGAGTTAAGGTTCGGTGGGGCATCCCAGTGACTTCAAATTTCCGTAGCTTTCTATTTGAACCAAATACATTTTCTTACAAGTATCTACTGGGCCATTTCCTTATAGGAAGGGGACTTTCTGCTCCATCAACTTCTTTCTGTATCGAGTAACATGATAGACTTAAGTGCAATTCCACCCAAAGTTTAAAGATATCCAATACCATCTGCAGATTCTTGCCCTAAACCAATCACAGACCCTCCTCTATGTTTTCAACCAGTACATTGGAAAAAATGTATAGTTGTACACAAAATGTGACGTATATGTAAAACTGTTGTAAAAAAACAATATATGAAATATGTTGACCAATATGATGCCAATATACACCGATCAGCTATAACATTATGACCACCTGGCTAATATTGTGTAGGTCCCCCTTTTGCCGCCAAAACAGCCCTGACCCGTCGAGGCATGGACTCCACTAGACCTCTGAAGGTGTGCTGTGGTATCTGGCACCAAGATGTTAGCAGCAGATCCTTTAAGTCCTGTAAGTTGCGAGGTGGGGCCTCCATGGATCGGACTTGTTTGTCCAGCACATCCCACAGATGCTCGATTGGATTGAGATCTGGGGAATTTGGAGGCCAAGTCAACAACTTGAACTCATGATTCATCAGACCAGGCCACCTTCTTCCATTGCTCCGTGGTCCAGTTCTGATGCTCACGTGCCCATTGTAGGCGCTTTCGGCAGTGGACAGGGGTCAGCATGGGCACCCTGACTGGTCTGCGGCTACGCAGCCCCATACGCAACAAACTGCGATGCACTGTGTGTTCTGACACCTTTCTATCAGAACCAGCATTAACTTTTTCAGCAATTTGAGCTACAGTAGCTCGTCTGTTGGATCGGACCACACGGGCCAGCCTTCACTCCCCATGTGCATCAATGAGACTTGGCCGCCCATGACCCTGTCGCCGGTTCACCGCTTTTCCTTCCTTGGACCACTCTTGATAGGTACTGACCACTGCAGACCGGGAACACCCCACAAGAGCTGCAGTTTTGGAGATGCTCTGACCCAGTCGTCTAGCCATCACAATTTGGCCCTTGTCAAAGTCGCTCAGATCCTTACGCTTGCCCATTTTTCCTGCTTCTAACACATCAACTTTGAGGACAAAATGTCCACTTGCTGCATAATATATCCCACCCACTGACAAGTGCCATGATAACGAGATTATCAGTGTAATTCACTTCACCTGTCAGTGGTCATAATGTTATGGGTGATTGGTGTATGTAGAAAGTCCCATACATTTCTTCTGTCATTTTAATAGTTGTTCAAATATTGTCATTGAGCATATCACAAAGGTCACAGTATTAAAAAATTAAATAAAAAATACTGCTTAACTTAAAAACATTTAAATGTATAACTGTATGTGCATGTCAGATTATAGTAAGACAATAACTCAACTGCAAGTCATAACAGATCCATACACATTTAAAAGGGGGTTGGCTCATTTATATGGGTAGTTATAAGACACTGAATATAATATCACTAATATCTCTTTATATATATATATATATATATATATATATATCTATATACTGAAATATGTATGTATGATTTGTACCTAACGTATTGTAGCAGCTGCCCTCTCAGTATGCTAGTATGTGGAAGGTGGAAGATCACCTGCTTGGAATTAGTTGGACTTTTTTGGTGGGAATGTGAGGGTAATTATGTGAATGAATTGCAAGTTAGTGTACCTGTAGCTGGTTGACCCACCTCTTTCTTATAAGAAATGCTGTGAAGGGGAACAGGGAGTGTAAGCTTTCAACCCAGTCCGTGTGCACTTTTTCTACTCAGTGCAGCATTTGCTAGTGCCGTCTTGTTGAGAGTAAACACCTTAGGAACATTTAAAGTACATTTTAGGTCGAGGTCACTTGTACCCATGGTCGGCTGTCGTGAGCTCCACAATATATTTTAAATGCAATTGTACAACAATGTCTATATGATTCATATATTTCATTCATATGTATGAGACATTAATAATTGATGTTTTATAAGCAGCATAAAAAAATGTATATAATGTATACGTTGTGCATACAAGTTTTCTTAAATTAATCGTATCTGTAAACAAATCAACCGAATACGAATGTGACTTTAACCAGTATGTCAAACATAATGATTGATACTTTGAGTACACGTATAATAATTTATATACATATATTTCTATATGGTTCTCAGTAAGTCTTCAGAAACATATGAATGGAGATGGGAATCATACATTTCAGATGATAATGTGGAAGTTCAAATAACCTTTTCAAAGACTGTGATACATATTCTTTTGATAAAGGAAGTCTTTGCTATATTCTCTTTGAGTAGAAGACTTTCTAGCCACATTTACGTACCACTATTGTGGCTGTGCTTCTGGAAAGTTTATCTGTGTGTGACTTTGTAATTTATCAGCCTTTTTTAAAAATAGTTTTCCTGCAGTGTTTCAGGAAACCGATTTTAAGATCTCTAATATCTTTCTGTAAGTTTTTTTTTCTTTTGTGTACCCTACCTTGCCTTGTACTGGATTTTCTTGTATCTGTACAGAGTGTACTTCACAGTGCTTGGTGGCCCTTGAGGTCTATTCGACTCTTCTCAAACTTCAACTAGCATCTAGTAAAGAACCAAATTATGTTCATTCTCTTTTTGGGAAGGTTTTAATTGAACCACTCAATCTCAGTAATATACCACACAAAAATATGAATTCTCTTAATGATTTGAGAAATGTGTTTCCATCACACAGACATATGACCCTGTTTGTGTTTGTAAACACACAGGTAGTGAATGTAAGCAAAGGGGGAGAGAGATTGAAGGAGAGAGTGGGGATGCTCAACCAGTCAGTATCTCCGGGAATGTTTCATGACTATAACAGAAGTAGCCAGGACATCAGTGCAATGTCTTATCCAAAATATCACACCCCAAATAGTGACCCCAGACACAATGCTTCAGAACTGGTTTGGACTTTAAAGTCCAGGAGAATGAGTGCCACCTACTGGTCCCCCAGCACAACTCAAGGAAGAGGGACAGTGAGAATGCTGGAGGTGTGCATAAGCGATGTCATCTCTGAAAAAACACTGTCGTTCAGAAATGTACAATTACATCTATAACTGATGATAAATATTCTAAATAGGTTGATGATCACATTTAAAGTTTCTCAGAAAACTGTCATTATGAGATTTATGTTTCTATGGGTGTTCTTTGTATGTCATAATAGTTAAGTCACTTTAATTAAATAAATAACATATTGATATGAGGCAGCACTGATTATATACATGTAAATAGTGCCTGCTCCAATATAAACCAACGGGCTGGGGAGGATATACACTTCAACTGGAAATATGGAGCCTCCAACACAATTTGGACAACACAAATTGTATATCAACGTAACAACATTGTTTGAGAACAATGGTACTCTGTAGCAAAAGACAACAGAACAAGATTTGATAGCTGGAAAAATGCTACAGATTTTTAAAACAAATCCCATGTTCTTAGAAAAACACTTTCCATAGTAGTTCAATTGTCCATTCAGTATATTGAACAGCAAAACAAATGTAAAAGGTTTTTTTCATGAAACTCATCATCTGGACTGAAGCTTTTTGCTGACAAGTGTTTACTAATGAAGCCAGTATGAAAAAGCCAACTGACATTTTGAACAGATATTCAAGTAAAGGGCTGAAGATGCATCCAGAATCAAACATTGGACAGCACCGTGCAGCTACATTTCCACAGGAGTAGCAGATTCATTAAGCGAAGGGAAGGGAAGAGCATTTAAATTTCAAAGGCATAATTGCAAATGAAACCAGATATCCGAGTGGGAAGGAACGGGTTACTGGTAGTCTATGGTGGGCAGAATCTTTCCATAATTCGAATGGGATACAATTGACCTGGAAGGAAGAGACGGTCTCCGGCATGAGCTGTTAATGTTCTTAAAGATGTGCTTCTGCATGGCAACACTATGTGCTCAGATTGTGTGGGGCAGGCTTATGGTGGTGGAGCAAATATGAGTGGGCTACTGAATGGTGGTGCAACAAAAATGAAGGCTGCTAACAAAATGTCTTCTACAGGCACTACTACTTGGCACATTGTCTTAATCCATGCCTGCAGGACTGTCACCCAGAGCTTGATACTGGAGATTTAGTCATGGAACTTGCAAGCTCCATAATGCGGTCTCCAATCCATGAGGCATATTTTCTGTGGCTAAAAGAACAGGGATATTCAGACACTCTAGATATTAAACCATTGTAGCAAACCAAATGGACAGTGAGTGCTTTTACGAGTTTATGAAGAGGTCCTTCTTTAATGTAGATCATTTCACCCTCAGAGAACATTGTGAAATATTTTTGAGGTACATATTCCATTTTCTTTTTACTTTGATTTATAACTTCTCGTGGCCGATTCCCTTATCTTAGCTGGAAGCAGACTGCCACACCCTCAGCCCTCGCTGGGTTAGAGACATTGTGCAATATCTCAATCTGGAGAAAATCAGAGATACCATTATCAGGTCTAATGATACGTTTCAAATTGATTGGAAATGCTTTGTGTTTTTGTTTTAAGAGCTTAACTATCCCAGCTCTATTCTAAATCCCTCTTTTCCTTGTTTTTCACAGCTGAAATTGTCATTTTTTTTCATTTCGGTCTTCTTTTAGTGGCAATCCTTTTCCTCGAGAAAGAAAAAATGTAAACAAATTGAATCAAGAATAACTGAAGTCATTCTTTTCTCTTATACAATGCATATAGAAACACTTAAAGGTTGCCTTGTTTGCTCTACCCAGAAGGCCCTGAGCAGTGAACAGTGCCTGGCCCAAGGGTTCAATCCCTTTTTGAAGCCACTAATGGAAATGGTTTGTAGAATGTCCTTATTTCTGTAAACTTGATGTGGTGGGGGGGACATATACTGGTGTAATGGACATGTTCTGTATGACAAGTTATAGGATGGTGCAATTCCCAGTGTGGAGCTTTCAATTTGACCAGTCATGTGTTAAGTAGGCTAGCAAGTTTAGTACAGAATAGAGTGCCTGACTCAAAGGTCAGGGATGGGGCTATTGCTCCTCTTAATATACACTCACCTAAAGGATTATTAGGAACACCTGTTCAATTTCTCATTAATGCAATTATCTAACCTACCAATCACATGGCAGTTGCTTCAATGCATTTAGGGGTGTGGTCCTGGTCAAGACAATCTCCTGAACTCCAAACTGAATGTCTGAATGGGAAAGAAAGGTGATTTAAGCAATTTTGAGCGTGGCATGGTTGTTGGTGCCAGATGGGCCGGTCTGAGCATTTCACAATCTGCTCAGTTACTGGGATTTTCACGCACAACCATTTCTAGGGTTTACAAAGAATGGTGTGAAAAGGGAAAAACATCCAGTATGCGGCAGTCCTGTGGGCGAAAATGCCTTGTTGATGCTAGAGGTCAGAGGAGAATGGGCCGACTGATTCAAGCTGATAGAAGAGCAACTTTGACTGAAATAACCACTCGTTACAACCGAGGTATGCAGCAAAGCATTTGTGAAGCCACAACACGTACAACCTTGAGGCGGATGGGCTACAACAGCAGAAGACCCCACCGGGTACCACTCATCTCCACTACAAATAGGAAAAAGAGGCTACAATTTGCACAAGCTCACCAAAATTGGACAGTTGAAGACTGGAAAAATGTTGCCTGGTCTGATGAGTCTCGATTTCTGTTGAGACATTCAGATGGTAGAGTCAGAATTTGGCGTAAACAGAATGAGAACATGGATCCATCATGCCTTGTTACCACTGTGCAGGCTGGTGGTGGTGGTGTAATGGTGTGGGGGATGTTTTCTTGGCACACTTTAGGCCCCTTAGTGCCAATTGGGCATCGTTTAAATGCCACGGACTACCTGAGCATTGTTTCTGACCATGTCCATCCCTTTATGACCACCATGTACCCATCCTCTGATGGCTACTTCCAGCAGGATAATGCACCATGTCACAAAGGTCGAATCATTTCAAATTGTTTTCTTGAACATGACAATGAGTTCACTGTACTAAACTGGCCCCCACAGTCACCAGATCTCAACCCAATAGAGCATCTTTGGGATGTGGTGGAACGGGAGCTCCGTGCCCTGGATGCGCATCCCACAAATCTCCATCAACTGCAAGATGCTATCCTATCAATATGGGCCAACATTTCTAAAGAATGCTTTCAGCACCTTGTTGAATCAATGCCACGTAGAATTAAGGCAGTTCTGAAGGCGAAAGGGGGTCAAACACAGTATTAGTATGGTGTTCCTAATAATCCTTTAGGTGAGTGTATATTAATGAACTAGAAATGTCCTGCACCCATAAAGTCACATAATCACATCAATGTTAATTTGTTAAATTATATAGGTAATCTCTCTCTATATATATACACCGATTAGCCATAACATTATGACCACCTGCCTAATATTGTGTAGGTCCCAAAACAGCCCTGACCCGTCGAGGCATGGACTCCACTAGACCTCTGAAGGTGTGCTGTGGTATCTGGCACCAAGACGTTAGCAGCAGATCCTTTAAGTCCTGTAAATTGCGAGGTGGGGCCTCCATGGATCGGACTTGTTTGTCCAGCACATCCCACAGATGCTCGATTGGATTGAGATCTGGGGAATTTGGAGGCCAAGTCAACACCTTGAACTCGTGATTCATCAGACCAGGCCACCTTCTTCCATTGCTCCGTGGTCCAGTTCTGATGCTCATGTGCCCATTGTAGGCGCTTTCGGCAGTGGACAGGGGTCAGCATGGGCACCCTGACTGGTCTGCGGCTACGCAGCCCCATACGCAACAAACTGCGATGCACTGTGTGTTCTGACACCTTTCTATCAGAACCAGCATTCACTTTTAACCAGCATGACCCTGTCGCCGGTTCACCGCTTTTCCTTCCTTGGACCACTTTTGTTAGGTACTGACCACTGCAGACCTCACAAGGGCTGCAGTTTTGGAGATGCTCTGACCCAGTTGTCTAGCCATCACAATTTGGCCCTTGTAAATGTCATTCAGATCCTTACGCTGCCCATTTTTCCTGCTGCTAACGCATCAACTTTGAGGACAAAATGTTCACTTGCTGCCTAATATATCCCAACCACTGACAGGTGCCATGATAACGAGATTATCAGTGTTATTCACTTCACCTGTCAGTGGTCATAATGTTATGGCTGATCGGTGTATATACAGTGAGGGAAAAAAGTATTTGTTCCCCTGTTGATTTTGTATGTTTGCCCACTGACAAAGAAATGATCAGTCTATAATTTTAATGGTAGGTGTATTTTAACAGTGAGAGACAGAATAACAAAAAAATCCAGAAAAACGCATTTAAAAAAGTTATACATTGTTTGCATGTTAATGAGGGAAATAAGTATTTGACCCCTTCGATTTAGTAATTGGTGGCAAAACCCTTGTTGGCAATCACAGAGGTCAGACGTTTCTTGTAGTTGGCCACCAGGTTTGCACACATCTCAGGAGGGATTTTGTCCCACTCCTCTTTGCAGATCCTCTCCAAGTCATTAAGGTTTCGAGGCTGACGTTTGGCAACTCGAACCTTCAGCTCCCTCCACAGATTTTCTATGGGATTAAGGTCTGGAGACTGGCTAGGCCACTCCAGGACCTTAATGTGCTTCTTCTTGAGCCTCTCCTTTGTTGCCTTGGCTGTGTGTTTTGGGTCATTGTCATGCTGGAATACCCATCCATGACCCATTTTCAATGCCCTGGCTGAGGGAAGGAGGTTCTCACCCAAGATTTGACGGTACATGGCCCTGTCCATCATCCCTTTGATGCGGTGCAGTTGTCCTGTCCCCTTAGCAGAAAAACACCCCAAAGCATAATGTTTCCACCTCCATGTTTGACGGTGGGGATGGTGTTCTTGGGGTCATTCCTCCTCCTCCAAACACGGCGAGTTGAGTTGATGCCAAAGAGCTTGATTTTGGTCTCATCTGACCACAACACTTTCACCCAGTTCTCCTCTGAATCATTCAGATGTTGGCAAACTTCAGACGGGCCTGTACATGTGCTTTCTTGAGCAGGGGGACCTTGCGGGCGCTGCAGGATTTCAGTCCTTCACGGCGTAGTGTGTTACCAATTGTTTTCTTGGTGACTATGGTCCCAGCTGCCTTGAGATCATTAACAAGATCCTCCCGTGTAGTTCTGGGCTGATTCCTCACCGTTCTCATGATCATTGAAACTCCACGAGGTGAGATCTTGCATGGAGCCCCAGACCGTGGGAGACTGACAGTTATTTTGTGTTTCTTCCATTTGCGAATAATCGCACCAACTGTTGTCACCTTCTCACCAAGCTGCTTGGCGATGGTCGTGTAGCTCATTCCAGCCTTGTGTAGGTCTACAATCTTGTCCCTGACATCCTTGGACAGCTCTTTGGTCTTGGCCATGGTGGAGAGTTTGGAATCTGATTGATTGATCAGACTCCCTTTAAGAGAGTGCTCCTAATCTCAGCTCGTTACCTGTATAAAAGACACCTGGGAGCCAGAAATCTTGCTGATTGATAGGGGATCAAATACTTATTTCCCTCATTAACATGCAAATCAATGTATACATTTTTTGATATGCGTTTTTCTGGATTTTTTTGTTGTTATTCTGTCTGTCACTGTTAAAATACACCTACCATTAAAATTATAGACTGATATATATAAACTGTATATATTTAAATGTATGAAATTGGTTTATGATAAAATACTAGTTTCAAGGTACACTACTTTAAAAAGCCACCATGATTGGCTGACCAGGAGATATTTAGCATCACACTCCAGACTCTGGTGTTAATATAAATATAAATGTCACTATAAATCAAACTAAATCTAAAATCAAACTAGTTACCCAGACCCATATATGTTTATAAGTATCTCAAATTTTTTCCATAAATCAACAGCTTTATATAGTGGTTGCCTTTTCTTACTCATAACAATGTGCATTTGTTTAGTCTGCAATGCAATATTTATATACATATTTACATATTCAATTGCATGGAAGTGCAGGGGTTAATGACAGCAGTACAGCAAACAGTTTCATTAAAATAATGCCTTGGTACAAGTCTGCTTTTCTGAGATATGAAAGTTGTTTAAACAGCTTGTCCCATAACCTTAACCAGATGGATTTGTGTCTGTACAGCTTTTGGATCAAATTCAGAAGTGACTGCCAAAATGAAATGCATTCACACATTATATGTTATTGTCCTACAAGAATGGGTGTGCTCAACCCGACAGGAAATACAAAGTAATTTGATTAACTGTAGTACTATTAATATTATGTTGTATGCAATATTAGCTGTAGTAGTAGAGCAATATACCATCATTTTCAGAACTTCTTGAACAAAGCGTTTTTAACTTTTAATGGTATGATATTCTCTAATCTAAATGGTTTAAATTTGTTTTAGAAAAATCAGCTACTGCACATGTGGTTCATCTCATAAAAGCCAGTGTGCAGGAAGTTACCATTCTCAATTTTGTTTCACAGATATAACAAATAGTAATCTCAAAATAGCAGTGTCTTACTACAATTAAAAACTGCACTGAAAGCCAGTAATGGGTGCCAATTAGTTCTGGCACCACTTTTGTTGTACAAATATAAAAATCTGGCAGAAGGTAATTGGGTCTACCATATAACCCTTCATGCTGTGGCTTGTATTGCATTCTATATAATGATGCACACACTTCTTCCTTATATATACACGTCTTATTGCATTCATACAATGCAGCTCATGTATCAGAGCAAAAACATAATTCACCACATCAGCAAGATCAGACACCAAGCATGGATTGACATTAAACAACCCTAGGAGAAAAACTGTGTTTCGTCTTGTGAAATGGTGCATGACCTGTCATTGTCTGTGGATATTTTTGGTATTTTCTCTTCTCTTCCCCAAGAATCAACACACCTTTCTTCATAGCACAGCCATTTGTTGTTTCTCATTTAAAAGTGTAGGTTTTTATGTTTTTTGTGTTGCAGCTTCCATTTGAGAGAGGAGAGAACAACTGTGGAAGGGAAAATAAAATATTAAAAAACGATTGTTTGTACGTCAGAATATTGACAACCTTCAAATCTGCAGATGTTAAGATTTACTTTAATGGTGCACTCATATTAGCAAATTATTTATATATATATATATATATATATATATATATATATATATATATATATATATATATATATATATATATATATATATATAAAAAAGGTAGGATCTGCATTTTTATTAAACTGTAACACTGATCACATTTTTTGTTTATGTAATGATGCACACCTAGCTAAAATCAACATTAAAAAAGCCTACCTATCTTTCTACAGAATTATTTGACTGTGAAGGCTCTGAGCTCCAAAGAGTTATCAGAAGCTCTTCATCTACCCTGATGGACTAATTGAATTAATTTCCAATTACGCAGCATTCAAGCCCACAAAGTTCAATGAATCCCCACTGTTTGGCACAGATGTCCCTATTCCACAAACCTGCAGCAGAGATGCACAAAGCTGATCAAACAACATGTTCTCCTTCTGCAAAAACTCATCCAAGAGACTGATGAAAGACTGTGGTAGTGGATTGCATTTCGGTTTGCTACCTTTTAAAGTTCATTCATACCGTCCTCAACAATTCTTGTACTTCTGGAATGATAACGTAATTTTAAGAGACAAATTTTTGACTTTCATGAAAGCTGTGAACAAGGACTAAATTATCTCTTTACAGTAACACAAAAGACAACAAAAGCAATTTTAAAATGACATTTTCTACAAGATAAATAATTTCAGGTGAGCAATGAAGCAAAGGTAAAAATTGTCTTGACATTGCATCTTAAATGTCTCATTACAAAAAGTGTAATATGTAAAGTGTAATGTATTTTGTTTTTTAAAGCAGCACTTAATCTTCATAAGCATTGAGGCCCTTCTAACAGTTAGTTAGTCTATAATTGAATCATTTGATTTGCACATAAAGTCCATGCCATGTCAGAGTATGTTAAAATGTATCTTTTTCAAATATTTAGATATAGATATAATATTTAGGTATATATATATTTTTCAATGTTTTAAGCAGATGTTAATGTAAAGATACCACCAATATATGCAGGACTCTAGCTCTATTAAGCCTTTAATGGCATAAAGTATAGCAGTAAATCAATCAGGCAAAGGAATTTCTACTTCAGAACTAGGAATCAATGTGACTTATTTACATCATGGTGAAAGTCAGCTTACAGAAAGATCAAGTTTATATAGTAACCCCAGGGGCAGATCAATCCCTCTGAAAAATCTGGCCGGTATTTATTAATTGGTTGGTTTCCATTCACTCACCGGGAAACAGGACTTAAATAACAAGAGCATGTGCCAGTGGGAGTGAGCGGCCACACACGTACGTCACTTGTCCAAGGTTTTGTTGTAGGCAAGCAAAGTCATCACTCTCCCACACATAGTATTACACACTGAAACGGCTGCCATATCGAAAGGCTACAATTCCAGAGGTTTACGATTCTCACGAGAGCAAATCATAAATGCTTCTGGTATACAGTTTATTTAAGGAGAACATAATACTGTGTGGAGTCAAAGAAGGTGAATTGCACTTTTAAAATGATATGAAAAAGCTTTAACTTGAGGCCCAGTCCAAACAAATCAGTTCCATCGAGAGCTCAGACATGGCAGGCACCTGCTCACTAGAAGATGCACAGGGAGTTAAATCTAAAGCAGCAGAAGCTTCCTTTGCTCCAACCTGTGGGACTGCAAAGCTTATGCAGTTCTCCCAAAGCAAAGACACGCACACAGACCCGCTGAGGATCCGTGTTTCATTCTCCTGCTTTCCTGTACCAAGAAGGACCAGGAACAATCATCGTGGGTGAAATACAAAAAAAAAAAAAAAAAACACTCAAGAAACCTTGAGAAACTCTTTATTTTTCTGTTTTCAGTGGTACCGATAAGGAACTAACAATAGTCATCTTAGCGTCTGCAGCTCATTGTATCATTAGAGGTTTTCAATAAACGGAAAATAGAAATACATTGTTTCATACAGGTTTATGTTCTAATCTACAAGATATTAACTGCCTCATTTTATTTTTAGTCGACACCACATCATTGATGACTGTGATGTCACCATTTCACATATACCCCATGTTTTATGAGTGATTAGTCAGTCAGAGAGATTACATTTGGTAAGGCATTTTTCTGCATCCCATGTGGCACACCACACAAAGCCGTCACATGGCTTTGCCAGTTTGCATCCCAACAATTGGTGTTGATGCCAATCTGGGTAAGAATCAGGCAGGACACACAAAGCTGGTGTTTGCACTGTCGGGGGAAATGGGAAGTAAATGACCATTAGTCAATCCATCTGTCACTGCCAAGTTGATCTCTTTTGAGCCAGTGTTTCAAAAAGCCAGGTAGACCCTTACTTTGGTCAAGTAATATGTGTTTTTTTTTTTTTTTTTTTTTCCTTAAGAAACTACCACACATGTCCTCATCATAGCCCATGACCTCTGGCACAATCCGTTTTTATAACAATACTTTTTGTACAATGCATAAAACTGTGAAAATCAACTGAAAAGGGAACGTTTACAATATCTTTCAAAATGAACCATTTACAACGTCAATATCAATACCACTCCTGCCTGAATTGCCCTCCTTCCATGTGACTTAAAGAAGTGGTTAGCCCGAGGTTCTGGTAATAACCTTTGCCTGTTATGGATTTCGTCTTCATCATTCCCTATCAATAGAGCAGATCTATTGCTTTGGGACCCTGGGGATTATTGTGTTGATCTAATCAAGCAAACTTCTCGTCGTTGTTGGCTACGGAAGACCTTCCTCTAGGATTTGTTTCACAGATAAATGGTGCCTACAAATGCTTTGAAAACTAATGATACACAATGAAAGTTATTACCAACATTTTAAAGGGTAAATTATATGTACTCTCCCCCACCCCCACTTATTATGCTTTCCTCTGTTTTTGCACATTATTGGAGAGGTTGCAAGCAGGCCTATATAGTCACATTTGATTCAGGAAAATATATAATTTTCCTTATTTAGATAATGATGAAAAATGCAGCCAGATAGTTCATAAAGGATTCTCAGGCAGTATCAGTGTCACTATAAAAAAAAAACCTCTTTGTTGTGTTTTCAATAAACCCCGAACAGCTTTCACATGGTACAGTGTATTTCCAAAACGGTTTCAAATAACAGTTCAATGCATCGTTTTAACTATTTAACTACTGGTAGGATGCCCTTACGTCATATTTGCAGAATAGTCAATTAAAAGTCCTTAACTCTTACTTTAACACAAACAAATGTCTTACACAATATTTGTATGTAAATTGTGGGCTTTAGTTTCCCCATTTACCTTAAACACCATGTGATAATTATTTTTTTAATAAATATAAAATTTAAAACCGAAACACAGCAGAGAGAACAGTTGATAACTACCTAGCTACAGCAGTTGATAGCGAAGTCATTTGTAATAAATGGAATTTATAGCCTAGGACACAGTAAACAGTACAGTGAATTAATGAACCCTGTCCCGGCAAATTAACTCAGGATCTTATTTTAAAGAGCAAGGACAGCACTATATTAAACGTATCTAGCTTTAATTAATTGTAACAACTGCATTCTAACAGCAGAGAAAGCCCTTCTAATGGAGATGGGAGAGTAGGACACAAAAGACAGAAAGGTGCTGGGAGAAAACAGAGCCCACTGGCAGACTCCTTATCCTCCCATTCACATTGTTCTAGGAAACAGTCCTATTATCTTGGACTGTGACTCGCCTTTATTTTAGGGAACATATTTTAACCCCCTTTAAAGATACAGAATGCTGATATTTGTCTTATAATGCAAATGCAAAGGCATACATGTGGTCTGAAATGCACACTAAGATAAGTTCAAGGCAGTAGCGTTAGAAAGACAAGAAACTTACAGCAAGCATTTGCGTGCTTTTATCTTCTATCATGTGATTAACGTCTATTTTGCACAGAAAAATGGTTAGAGCAAAAGGCTTATATTATAAATAAATTTAACATTTCTTATTATACATTTGCTCCCCCCACCTCAAGAAAAACATTTAAATCTGTAAAACTAATTTGATTTTCTTTATAACAAATGTGTCCTTTATTTCTGCGGAGGTGCTATTATAAATACACTATTTGTATTTTATTTTGAAGGGATTTTGTACTTTCCAAACTTAAAAAGGACATGCATAACACTCAGAGTAGAAAAATGTAAGTAGTAATTGTTTTGGGTGGCTACACAACACAAATAGCATTAGTCTGGAGAGATACATTGTAATATTGTTTTGTGTCGAAGTAAGCTGGAAAGAACTTGCATTAACTCTCTCTAATTTGTGCATTTTAACACTTTTTGATGCATCTCAAAGTGCACCCGAGACACCTGCATAAATTAAAATTCTGTGCATGTAAAATAATGTGTAAATGCCAAGTATTGAAACACTCAAACATACTTAATTATGTAAACCTATGTTTCTATGCTGTAAAGCATTAAAATAGGACTTCAGGAGAACACTGGCAAATAACATGCAGTGTATCTCTCTGAAACTTTCCATTGATAAAAAATATGTTTAAAAAACACTAAATACAAGAAGAACAATCTGAAGAAAGGTTTATAATTCTTGCCCATAGTGTTACTGGAAAACATGACACTAGGTAAGATCAGCCTTGGAACAACTGATTTCAGGAAATGCTTTTGTACATAAACAAGATACAGATGTTTATGGTAAGCCATCAGTATTATGGCACTTCCTTAGTGAGTGTAAATATATATGAAGACAGATAAAACGGAAGAGTATGTACAGGTCCCTTCAGGCAACCAAAACCTCATCAATGTCAATAATCTAATAGTAAAAATATATATATATATATTCTTAGTAAAACTTAGTAATTAGATAATCTGCAAAACAATGATATTTAAATGGATTTCATAAACACACATGTGATATGGCCATATTAAACAGTGCCTGTATTTAGATCACTATGAAAACTGCCTTGGCTACAAACACTCATAAATTTTGGAATTAATTGAAATACCTTATTTATGCATACATCAAAAAGGGTGCGTTTAGAATACCATTATCATTTTACCAATTAAAGATTCAACTTTCATTCTGTACTATAGTACTTAACTGGGTGTCAACTTACAGACAAAAGTTTCTTTATCTTCAAAGTAAATCATGGTCAAAAGAACAAGGACACATTTTTCCCCATTTCATTCAAGACTTCCCCCTGACGATTAGTGCCTACGTATTTGAGATAATACTGCACTGGGACAGTAAGAGCGTCGGTTAGGAATCAGTGGGTTGATGTGAACACAGGCTTAGCGTGTTAATGTGAATGTCCCTCAACTCCGCTTACCCAGAGCTCTGTACTAAAAGCCCAGCACAGCTAGAATTCAATAAAGGAGAAGGTCATTTTATTCTATAAATAACTCACACCTGAGTATCAGTGCAAAATACTGCTGCAGTCTATTGTCCATTAGCTCGAGTCCCTCAGCAGGAGCAGTTTCCACAGCCCTTCACACTGTTGAGTATGTCCTCCTGCAGCTTCTTCCTCTCCTCCTCTTTGCGGGACAGTCTCTCCTGCTTTTCGCTGGACAGGCTGTTGCCGCTCAGGATCTTGCTGTTCTGTGTGTTCCACAGCTCAGAGTAGAGACTGCTGGGATTGCTCAGGAGCTCATAGTGACTGCCGCGCTCCGCCACTTTACCCTGAAACAGACAAGGCACACAGTGTTTACCTACAGGAGTGATCTGAAAGGGGGGCAGGGGGAGAAGGATGACAACTGAAATGTATACCCTCTTCCTTGGTTTCGTACTCGTTTCATGTCCCACCGAGTTGGCAGGCTAACATCTCAATGCAGAGAGGAAGAGTGACAAATAAATAAATAAATAGATAGATAGATGGATAGATAGATAGATTAGATAGATAGATCCCCCAAGGCAGAGTGTGAGTATATAAGGTGTGGAAGTATGTGGGTGTAGCTCAGGCTTTGGTGCAGCATGCTATTCCAGTGAGCTTCAGAAGAACACGGATAAAGATAATCCGTTTCCCCACGACACTCCATCAGAGTCAATAGTGTCTCTGGAAGCTACTTTCAATTTCCAATCGCAAAGCAAATGACAAACTGGAGCAAAAAAAGAAGAGTACAAAGAACTACAAGAATGGGATGTTTTTTTGTTTTGATTTTTCATTTAAATACCTGCATTGCATTGCCCATTAAGTACGAGACAATTTCCAAATCAAACATTATCTATAAAGCAGACTTTTTATTTCAAACCATATCATCTATAAAAATACAGTTAAAAACAATGCAGTTTCAGTCAAATAGCCTAGGCTTTGTCAGGATGCATTACAAATTCAATATACAGTGAACCCTTGTTTAAATAGACTGATGGGGGAGGGGAAAGATATCCATAGAGTCTGATTGTCCGCTAAAGGCCAAATTACGAATTTTGATTACAAACACTTACTGATATGATAGTTCAGTACTGACAATTATAAAATATTGTACCAGAGGTCGACCGATAGTGGATTTCCAAAACCGATTATAATTATGGTGGGGGAAAAGCAGATTTCCGATGAATCGTCCGATAATTTTCTCTTTACTTTTCTAATCAATATATTGTATAAAATACATAGCACTCAATGTAAAATTGCAACAGTTTGCACTTTATTATATATAAAAAAAAAACAGTATGAACTAAAAAAAATGTATTAAATAAATATAAAAAATAACAAATAAAATAGATCAATTTAAAATAAATGACAAAATAATAACTGTCCAAATTCTGGAAAATTGTGAAAATTAGATGATAAATTTGGGAGTTATGAAGAATTAAATTGGAAAGTTTTTTTAAATAATTAAAGCATTAATTCAACATTACCCTTTTTAGATTACTGATGAAAATAAACTACAAATAATTAATGAAATTCCAGTAATAACACACTTTGGGTTCTTTACTTATTTTCAGATATAACGGCTAGCTGTAGAATGTGTAGATGTGTAAATAAAGCTGCGGTGCCGAGAGGCTCAGAGCTGTGGTCAGCTGTGGCCTGAGGGCAGAGCTGCTGCTCACCTGACTGACCCTCACTCTCACACAGGCTCAGTCATGGCTGATGCACTGGCTCTGCTAAAACAGAGACTCAAGACAGCTGCAGAACCGCTTTATTTCTCAAAAAAATGCATGTTGATGTAAACATAAAATAAACACATTTACAAGAAATATAGGCGGCTGCTGTTGTTTTTAGAACGGGATTAGCAAGGAAACATTAGAAAATAATTCTGGAATCATTAGTGCATCACCATGTGCATAAATGCCCAATGTTTAATCCATGCACTTGATTTGCAAAATAAATATGAATAAATAATATAAATGAACAGGTTCCTAAACAGAAATACGAATCTACAAATAAAAGACTTGTGCAATTAACTAAGTAGAAATTAGTAAAGATCCAAATGTAAAATAATGTAATGCCCTGATTAAACTTCCCCACGCAGCTACAATTCCACTGTACAATAAAATATTTTAAATTTTTATTAACTTATTATTAATTAACTTTTAATTGTAATTCTTCACTACTAAACTACTTATGGGACATAATTAATTAATTATACTTATTATACTTCCCAGTCAAATAAATTGTATAAATCCTCTTGGAAACAGAGTTTTTAATCAGTAGGAAAAAAAAAATCCAGTTGGGAAATGTTGCTGTCTGAAGTCTCTGAAATGTACGCGGGTGCGGGTTTTCGAGGATATGAGGTACTGGCAGAGTCGTAGACAAAGTACCTTCCATTTTATTTTATTCTTTACAATGTTTGATTGACTGTGTCATGACAACTTTAATTGACTCATTAACTCATATACGTACCTCTTCGGCGTCTGTGCGCTGAGCCAAGTCACATTTGATAATAAACTCCATAAGGGAGTCAGTGATGGTTTTAATTTTACCACTAGAGGCCGTGTTTGTCCCCTATAACCAAGGATATTAATGCGTACAACCCCATAAAACTATCGGCCATTATCTGCGTTCATTTCTGCCGATTGCAGATAGTTCAAAAAAGCCGTTATCGCCCCCGATTAATCGGTCGACCTCTATATTGTACTGCTTTGCACTTGCGGGGGGGGGGTGGGGGGGGGGGGGGGATTAACAGTAAGTGTAATAACACCTGTACATTAAAATAGTAATATATTGCAGTATGAACAGGTCCACTGAATGGGGATGCGTTAAACGGAGTTTACTGTGCATTTAATGATGTTATATTGAAACAAAGGACATGTTAATGATAACTGATTGTTTGCATAGTAAAAGGTTATTTTTTATGTACGTTTTGTACAGGTTAGAAGCTTGTCAGAAATTCCTCTTGAATTATTCTCAGTTTGGATATAAATATTCATGACATGAAAACTCATGAGGGGGGAATAAATTTGTCAAAATTAATGAAACCCCAAACTTTCAAAAGCTGACTAAAATGGAGACTTCAGAATACTACCATAACGGACATTCCTGCAGCCTGCATGTAGTACTTTGCACTTTGCAACACTAGATTTAATTTGCCAGGTGTCGCCCTTATCCTCAATAGTATCAAATTAATTTTCACTTGTTTTTTAAATTTCCTTTGCTAATGCTAGTGTAACATGAAAGTAATCAGTGAATAAATGTTAAACACTGATTTTCCTGCCAGTGAATGTATCTGCCAATAAGGAAACCAGAACATGTTTACTCTTAACTTACTCCAGCCAACACAGATTCGAAGACATGAACAGCAGCCAGGTAGCTGCTAGTTTCAACAGCTGCCTACAAATAAACCTTCTGGACTTGATGCATTAGACAGATGGACTTAAAATTGCAATTTTACAATTCTCTGCTTGCCTCCGATTTCGTCTTCTTGCACTAATATACTCCAGCTGCTGTTGTCCGCTGTAGTATCCTTATTCATGCACTCTGGTGGAATCTATCTCCGATATGACCCAATGGCAGAATTTTAATTTTATTATTAGAAATCCAACCCTGCACCAAATCGTCTGCCACAATCTCACATTTCTTTTTTTATTTGGATGAACCATTTAAATATAGATATGATTTTATGAAAGTCTATCTTCTCAGGTACTGCTGCACTTCAATAGAAATATTGTGTTGAGCTTCTGTGAAAGGCTATTATCTCCAGGGTTAAACGCAAAACCCGTTTTTCTTACCTGTACACAGGTAAAGCTTCCAGATGCTCCCCATGCCTACGGATTTGTGCTTGTGGAAAACCTTATCATTAAGACTGTTCTAAGATGTGAGGAACAGACATTTGTAAGGATTGAAACGCGCTATACAGACTGTGTGTGGGAGGCAGCAGCAGGCCTTTCGCAGAGAAACACATTTAATTGTTTTTTAATGTCCTCTGCCTTCCTTAGCAATGATCCTCGCAGGAATCTGCCAAGAATAATTCAAAGCAGCATTTCAAAATAGAAACGGCTTGTGCTGTCAACAGTGTAAACCTAACCCATCATCTCAGACAAGGCCTTCCTTTTTTATTATTTTATTACAGGGTAGAGATGGTCAAGCGGCAGAAGACAAAGGCACATGAGTGACAGAAGGCTTTGTGAAAGTTTGAGGAATAAATGAATAAATGTAAAGGGGACGTGATGGGAAATAAACGGTACAAGACACTTCTAAAGTTCCTGGGTGAAAACAAACTAGACTGTCACTTGCCTCCGACTCGTTTCAAATCGCTGCTGTGTGCAATTTATCCAAGTGAAAAACAGACTTGATAATATTATTCCAATGACTGAAAATCAGTGAGCGTATGCCCACCGCTGTGCACCCACACACGTGAGCCCCCCCTAGCATTAACACTTCCTTCTTAATCTCTTATACAAAAGTCCACCCACAGTTTTCAAAATAAAAAGTTCACTTCAAGAAAGACATAAACAGAGGTATCAAAGATATCTGCAACTTTAGGTCGTTTATTTTAATGAGCAATTTAGCGTGCGGTGCCCCTTATGAAACCATGCCATGCTTAAATTAATCACAGTTAATCACTTTTTCGAATGCCATTTATGTTCTATATTTCACCTTAAATTGCAGACCTTTTAATTCATCCAAATAATCAGAAAACAATTCGCAAAATAAAAAGACTAAGCCCAGCCGAAGCATTTTTTTCAGCTCCTTTACATAGCTGTCAATGAACATGCTTATCTCACCTTGGGGCTTTCTTTGACATGAAAACAAAATGTATTTAAGAGGAAAATTGTTTGTTTCTTTCCCCCCAGTATTGAAAGTAAACTAATCTAGCTGCATACATCATTTCTGCAAGCAAGATATAAATCTAAATTGTGTTTTTTTGTTTTTGTTTTATATTAATAGGAGGTAATCAAGTACTTTATTGATGGAGATAAGACTGTGGTGTTATTTCACTAATTGCTGTTAATTGGTTTGTTTTTTCTTCACAAGAGACATGAAATTCCAAGTCATTCTGATATAAATAAACCACACAAAAAAAACGTTTTACTGATGAACATTACAATTTGAAGCTCAAATCTGTAGGAATGAACAAGGCCCCTATGATAAGAAACGTTGATTCTGTTGTAGAACCTTTATTTCAATGTATTTATTTCAAAATGATGGAAAAAAACACCACATCTAAATCAAATCCATTCAATTTTCCATTTAAATTCTTTCTGTATATAAACAATTGTTTGGGAATTGTACCTCGTGCATATAAAATATTTAAAAATATATATCTTTCCCCTGTTATGGACCTTCTGATCAACTATTCTCACTGAGCAATAACACCATTTTAATGATCTGTACATATATTGACAGTAACGCAGCATGTGACGGCAGCAAATGACCCTGAAAAATTGACCTTCAATGTTTTACCTGATTCAGGACAATAATTTCGTCTGCATCTACAATAGTAGACAGCCTGTGCGCAATGAAGACAGACGTGCGGTCTTTCACCATCTCTTTCATGGACTTGAGAATATTCTGAAAAAGATCAGGGCAACAAAAAGTTAATTAAAATTAACCCCAAGATAAAATGGAAATGCCTCAAAACAGGTTTACCTCTAGCCCTATCCTACCTATACATGTGTGGTCTCATTTCATTGTTTGAAGCATGTCTATACAATGTGCCTTTTACCTCTGGAGAATTCCATGTTTGCCTTTAGTAATATGTAGTTATGACTGACAAGGTAGATATGAAAAATGCCTTTAGAGACAAAAAACAAAAAAGGCATATCACCAGGTAAATCATTGAAATATAATTATGCCATTTAATTGCTTTGTACTAAATTGTGTAACACAAAAGTTACATATATATACATTATATATACATTATATATATATATATATATATATATATATATATATATATATATATATATACACACACACACACACACACACACACACAAAATATGCAATATTTCTCAATATCAGAGCACTTGACTTTGTATCATTCCCATTAACTGCTTCCTGTTTTATATTTATGGTGAAAACCTAACATGAAAACAATCTGCAGTTTTTACATTTTATGTAGCTTGACAGAAACTCATCACTGATAAAATGAAATAAATAAAAATTAAAAAATGAAGTGGTTCCCAAATAAGTCCCTCGTTATTGTAATCTTTTGGATTAAATAACATGTTCAAGGTACTAGTAGATGTTCTCTTTAATAAGCATCCCAGCTAGCACAGATTAAACAATCATTCAATTCCTTTATTGTGAAGGTATTATTGAATCCTTTTTTGAGATTCAGTGAAACTTGGAGCTGTACAGCCACTGGAAAACATGTTTTACAAAAATAAAATAAAGAAATAGAAAATTAGTAGTAGTCCACATACTTCCTCTGTGATGGAGTCCAGGGAGGATGTAGCCTCATCATATAGCAGAATGTGTGGGTTCTTCAGAATAGCCCGGGCAATGGCCACCCTTTGTTTCTCTCCTCCTGCAGCAAACACACAAACCATGCTGCATGAAGCCTCTATCACACAGAGCATTGCAGCACACACCAGTCATGTCAATATTTCTATTCAATTTTAGGTATCCCCCCCTCACCGTAATCACCATCATTAATCTTCCTACATTTCGTATTTTAAATAATCCTATTTAACTGGGGAATTGCAAACATGGCTTTGTTTGAAGCAGACAATTTACTTTGTAAGCATTTGAGTTGGATCCCTTTTATCTGTGCATTGTCATCAGTAAAAGGCTTACTAAAGTAAAAGTGTGAAAGGCAGCAGGTTGTGGGAGTCTGGAACAAGTTACCCAGCCACGTCATTGAAGCAAACACTTTAGGATTCTTCAAAACATGGCTTGATGAAGCCCTCAGATCAATGGGTTTAAGCTTGTATTCAAAATCAGTTAGGTGGGACACATGGCTTCCTTCTAGTTGTAATCTTTCATATGGTCTTATACTCGTAAAACATTTGGAATACAAAGACATCTCTCAGGTTATGAATGCAGAAAAGATTTAAGGCTATATGTAGGAAGCTGAAACTTCCCTAAAACGATTTAAGAAAATCTAAAAGCCCTTCAAGGAAAAGAAAATGGACAATCCAAGGAATTTAAAGTTCAAACATCGGAACTCTGTAGTGAATAGCAGTTGACAACCAGAACCGCCTCAGACTGAACAGTTACAATTATGAAATTGGTCATATTTTAAGGACACAAAAGCTGAGACATGGTTGGCTTTAGAGCTTTAGAGCTTTAGATAGTCGAGCTCCACATTTGACCCCACACCACCTGCTCCCTAAAGTTTGATGGCACACGCTCAACCAGTTATTGCGGATAACTTAAGAGATGAAACATCACAATTATTAATACAAATTTGATTGTTTTGGTTCAGCTTGACAAAACACTTGCATAATTCTAAAATATCATGCATGTTCTCAAAATATTTGTTTCAAATCTGGCACACTTCCTTTGGAATCAAAGGCGTCAAGTTTTTTTTAAGGGCTCCAGTAAAATAGGCTCGTTAACATCAAGGCTGCAGTGATTAATAAGGAACAGGAGTTTCGTTGGGTAAATGGCTCAGCTTCAGTTTCTTGTCTGCCAGGTACATGTTGCTGTCTGTAAAGCAGTCTGTTATAAAAATAGCTCACACCACAGACCTACAAGTTCAAATCTATTTGGTGCTTTATTTACCAATGGCACTTTCACAGAGACCGATTTCTTTCACTTCTTTCACTCCTTCACTTTTTTTATTTTGCCGAGAAAGAAAAGAAGACCATTCTTTTTTAAATGTTGTATAACCCGGATTGTACATCACAAGCTGGGTTAAATAAAAGCTTTATTTAGTTCAAAGTAGATTAAATGACTCTACAGGTGGTGTGTGTTACACTGATATGCAGTAATTACACAGAAGACACTGCAGAAAATCATGAGGGATATTAAAGCAACAGCCTTCTTACTTCCCCACATTTCCTGAACTGTAAAGATTTACTGAACTCACATGGATTAATATCCATGATATAATAAACTAAAAAGAATCAAGTTATCAATGCGTACAATAGAGAAATATAAATAGAAACCTTTATGCCTAGAAGTACTGTGCTGTGATGGGTTTGAATTATAAGGGACATATTTCATTCACTGCATTGGGCAACATACATTTCTTCTCTATGGGCAAGATAATCACTGACAGGTTGCCTTGAAAAAAGATACTTAAATACGGCTGAAATGATGTTGAAAAATCATATCCTGCTTTAGGCAGTTCCTAGAGCCATCTCTGTTCTGTGACTACTGCACTCCCCTTATCCCTTTACAGCATTTGAAAGAATGACCGCATTTTTACAGCTCAAAGGATTTGGGCTCAAGTCTACCCTGTGCCTTGATTTTTAGAGGACTGTGATTTTAACACTATAGCTACTACAATAACGTTCCAATATGATTCAGCAAGCGTTTCCACAACTTGTCTAAACCACAGTAGCATGTATTAATTTAATACATAAACACTAGATGGACACTTAGTTACAGAATAATCCCATTTTGGTGAATGAAAACAGAAAAACAAACTGACAAACAATAGGAATTAGGAAAGCGATGAAGCGATGAGTGCTAGGTACCTGACAGTTTCAGTCCTCTTTCTCCAACCTGGGTGTCATATCCATGTGGCATTCGGAGAATGGCGTCGTGGATGCCGGCTAACTTTGCAACTTGGTACACTTCCTCAGGTGAAGCGTGAATATTTCCATATTGGAGATTATAAAAGATTGTGTTGTGGAACAGAACAGCATCCTGCAAGTCCAGACCAAAGGGGTAAAAGATAAGCAGCAGAAAAATAGTTCCATGTTAAAAAAGATAAAAATATCAAAGTCTAACAAATCAGATTTTGAAAAGTAAAGCTTTTGCTCCACATCATGGTTTCAATACAGATTCAGACGGTTATTACACAAATGGACAACTTTCATTTTTGGTGTGCCTCCCCTAAACGATACTGTATACTTTAAATTCCTCATGTCACGTCACATGATGAGATCTCTTCATTCATATGAATAGCACCACATGTAATAGCCTGATGAAGCAAAGTCAAGTGGTGTAAATGTTCCAATATATTACTGATCTACATAAGAAGTGATACTGTATAAGCAAATTAAAAAGAATGACTGTATTCTCTTAACAGCTCAAGTAATTTGCTGTGATATGCCACATACTGTCAATGTTTTACTGTGAAAGCAGCTCCATCAAGACCTCAACAGTACATTGGTATCTAATAAAAGTATCTGTTTAATTTACTTGCCATTTAAGACAGAAAAGTCTGATGAAGCAACAGCAGTTACATGGTTTTCAAATAAATCTCTTCATCTTACATAAATAAAGTGTATAAATAAAGTCATAGTGGCAGAAACTGCAACTGACTGGTGGTTTTCAAACATAAAATACATATTTGAATATTATCTTTAGATTTTCTGAGTTATCTAAATTTAGTTTTAGTAAGCTTACAGGTTTCAAGACAGGACTTTCCATGATCTCTTAATACCTACATTGATTTGCATTTTAGAATGGTATACAAATATTCAGGGATTACTCCTGCCTTGTATGAAAGATTTTAATTAATTTCCTCACCTGTGGAACCACCCCCATGGCCTTCCTTAGACTCTCCAAACTGACATCTCGAATATTCTGGCCAGCAATATAAATATTGCCTCTCTGAGGCTCGTAGAAACGATACAGCATTCTCACAATTGTGCTCTTCCTAAAATTAAACAGAAAAGCACAACAACATTACAAAATCATTGTAATCTACATTACTTTTAAGATGAATAAACATCCCTCTGAAGAGGGATTTTGTTGGTTCATAACAGTTGTCAAAAAGACCAAATGTAAGGTTTTTATTTAAATTACCTGTAAATAGTGATGCAGATATATATCTAAGGCAGGCACTACCTTCAATTAAGTCATGCGGTTTGAACAGAATAGTATGTTCAGAGCCACAAACTATTAACAGCTTGACTGAATGCAGAATCTAATAAAATTGTGTATATTGAATTAACAGACTTTCTGTTTTTGTTTTGCATTAATCTGATGTAGAGTACTTTAATTTTTCCATTGCTCAGCAGATAGTATTGTATCTGTGGATACCCATGACAGTTTAAAAAAAAAATTTAAAGAACAAAAACAAAAATCATGAACCGGAAACACTTCAGGTCCATAAAGGGCATTGCAACACAAATATCCAAAGGCTACAACAACCAGAAGCAAAAGAGATATGGTTTTGCATGAGGAATTTTCAACAAGAAAATGCAGAAAGCTTTTTTATAGTTTCATTTTTTAAATAATCAATAAACTATAATCAGTGTTAAGTTTCCTATACTTACAGACTACAATTATATATATCTCATACATACATAAATACATACATATACACACACTTTTTTTTTTAAATGCCATTTTTATATTTAAGTGCCAAAGGTAGCATATGCTGATGTTGAACATAACTGCTGATGCCAGGCCCTGATCCTTGTTTGCTGGTGATTACTACAAACAAAATACTAATCCCACAAAAGGGAAACATCAAGGAGCGTTGAGTGTGGCAGCCTGGCAAATAGCTCTCAAACACCCCGATGGTTAGGTCACTCATTGCACACACACACACACACACACAACACTTCACTTAACAGCAGCAATAGGTTTGAAAATGCTCTGTGTCAGTCTGGAAATGAACTCTGCCTCAACAACTCTCATCTTGACAGCCTTTACAGAACAAACACACTTAAGTGTCTTCATTTTTGGTAGAATACGCCTTTGCCACTGTGTAGTTACTTTAATACCACTCCACTTCCTCTCATATATGAACCTACAGGAATCGTTCTTGCCACTGCACATTAATAAACACACAGTTAAGATCATCAAATCAAAAATGCCCAACTGAATTAGGATAGACTAAATGTATTAAATGCAAAACTCCTGGCCTGTTTGTATAGCTTCCTCCCAATTAATACACAGGGCAGGACTGGACTGGAAGGTTGTGGGTTCAAATCCTGGGTGGGTCAGTGCTGTTGTATCCTTGGGCAAGGTAGTTCACTTAGATTGCTCCAGTAAAATACCCAGCTGTATAAATGGGTACAAATGTCGCCCTGGATAAGAGCGTCTGCTAAATGACAAATAATGTAATGTACATACCCAGAACCACTGCCACCAACAAGCGCTACCTTCTTCCCTGCAGGCACGTCGAAGGACACACCATTGAGCACTTTCTGCCCCTCGAGATACTCAAAATACACATCTTCGAACCTGATCGTAGCATCTTGAGGGGAAATCAGGAGTGGAGGAGCCATGTCTTTCTCCTGATGGGAAAACAGACAAACAGACAAATAAACAAAAATATGAAACCATGGCATTGCATGCAGCGAGTATTGATTTAGTGCCAAAATGGTTCTCTTATATTATTACTGCAGTGTGATGATTACAGCATAATCTGCCTGGTCACAAACATGCCCAGAATATTAAAACTGATAAATATACCACTTTTTTTATTTAATAATATTTTGCTAATTTAAAACAGGAAACTGCATACCAGTCACATAGAACAAAGAATCAGATTTTTTTATACATGAATAAAAACACAAAGTGAATGTACTGAAGAAGGCTTAAAAACCACAGTGTAATATGGATGCATATTTCTTTGTAGCTTTTACTAGTACTATCAAAAAAAGAGGGGCAGCTGTTTTTTCATTGTTTGACATATTGGATTCCCTTGAGATCTGACCACCTGTTTCAAGCCATTTTCTATTACTGCATCCTAGGGTGTCTGCACCTAATTATCAAAATGTGTTTTTAACCCTTAAAAGGTATCATGCTAACACAGTAGAAGTGAAATGGGCTTCTGGGACATCTACCATGTAAGTGATAGAAATATTATCTGATTTTAGTTGGCTTATAGCACTCTCATGTCACTCAGAAGACAGACACTCATATCATGTGACAGGGAAAAGACTGCACAGAATAGAAGGAAATGCACTAAAAGATTTGCCTAAACGTCAATATTATTAACCAAAACTTTCAGAAATCAGTGTAAGGTCTCTCAGGTCACCGCACATTATGTAAATGTATTTGAAAACAATATGCAGAACGCACTGTACTAAACACACATTAGTTGTCTTAATGAATTCTAAATTACTACATAATGTTCATTAGAGTGTTTAAGAAAAAAAGGACAACAATTTCCACATGCTATCAAAATAAAAAAATAATTCTGGAGAGTAAAAAAAATTCCCCAAACTGGCTGGCTCAGAGCAACCCACTGAAAAACGGCTGGTCTGATTTTCATAATCCATTTAAAATGAATTACAAACAATTACAGTCATGTGTAATTCATTAGTATGGTTGCAACTCTTTCAAACAAATGGTTCAATATTAGAAGTGGTCAATATATTTCTGTAAGAGGTTGGACTGTGTCCCAATAGTATTCTCCAAATATTTTTTGATCTTTACTTAAGCTGTTTGGAACTCATTTGAATTATCTATGCATCTACTAATACATCTGTTAATAGTGTCAAGTGTCTCCTTTCTGCACTGCTGTGCAGCATCACAGTTCAGAATATGGTTTCTGAATATTATTTGCATTTCCCATGACTGTATTAAGTGAAGATTTGGATGTTTTAGAAAAAAATATTGAGAAAAAATAAAAATAACAAAAGACAAATTACAAAGAATAGCAAGGCTGAATTGCCGGTTGTGACTGAGAACCCTAAGGGAAGGTTAATAGTCCGTGATGTGTCTACCTGTAGAGAAGGAAAAATCAGCCTGGCTTAATTCCCACTAAGCTTGCAACCAGAGATGCCAGACATGAATGTGGCACTTCATTAGCTAATCCCTGCATTGTAAATACGGTGCTAAATTCCACTGATTACTTCCAGGTGTAAAATGGATGCGGATGGACATTTATTGTTATGTGGGGATTACAGTTTTTTTTGGTATATATATATATATATATATATATATATATATGTATATATGTATATATACACACACACACATTTTAATTTGGCACTATTTTGACCTAAGCTAAGACGCAAGACAAGCGAGATCCATAAAAATACTGTTAACTGAAAATTAAAGATTTACCTTGATTTTGGTATCGACACTGAGGAGCGTGAACAAGGTGTTCATGTCAATTAGGGCCTGTCTCGTTTCTCTGTAAACTGTTCCCAGGAAGTTGAGAGGAAGAGAGAGCTGGAAGAGCAGACCATTGACCATCACAAGGTCTCCCACTGTCAGGGATCCTGAACACAAAAGCAATGTCAATTACAGATCCTCTCAGCCTGTTTCTAAGAATTACAAATCATTTTATTTTTTAAAACAAAACAGAGCAGTTTGCATTCTAAATAATGAGTACAAAGCAAAACAGCTTAATCAAATAGCACATTGTGACTGCTGTTAATTAATGAATGTGTACATCGTAATACAATGTATACAGATAGTAGATCTATAATGCTAATGTATACTTAGTATCCATGAATGTTTGATTGATACTTTGTTGGTTGCTTAAACATGTTTTTTTTAATATGATTTTATTTAATTTGCTTATAGTATTTTGTTTTTAACATTTTAACATTACTGAGTGAGTTCTGCTTCTTATGCCCACAAATCCAAATTAGGCCTTACTTTGTATATTTATTTTTCTTTCAAAAATTACTGAAATGAAAGCAATCTGGATTAAAATAATTAATAAAATACACAGCAAAGCTCATATATATCCATGACATGAAATTCTTATATTTCTCAGGAATGTATTGTTTCACGAGATAGAGGTTGCAGTTTCCTCACCTGACATTATACCCTGACTTGCCAGAACCATGATTCCTGTGAGTCCGATGCTGAAAATGGCATTTTGTCCAAAGTTCAGCATCGCCAGAGTTGAGGTAGTTTTGAGTGAGGAGGATTCATAGACTTTGAGAAACCCATCATATCGCTCAGCTTCATATTTTTCATTGTTGAAATACTAAAACAGGAAATGGAAAGAAAGGAAACATATTGTAGGAATTAATTGAAAAATAAGAGTTAAACCTGTACAGAAAGATAGCTTAAGTCTTAATTCCTTTCCAAGCCTGAAGGCACACAGGGAAAATAGTGATAGAGGTATTTAATTCTCAGGATTTACAATACAACAGAGGCATGTGGGCAGCTGAAATCTGACCAAATTTTGATTTGACATCACTAAGTCCTGTTCAGACGCACCAAGGGTATCCAGTCTGCCCCAGTTTGGATACAGGCTCCCTACCTAATGTAGACAGATGTTATCACAGTGATTTCAGTTCAAATCTTAATATTTTAATACAATAAATGTACAATCTGTTAAGGGGATCATGTTACCTGGGCAGCTTGTTATTAAAGACTGTAGAGCATGAACTATATAATAGTAACATAAACAGTGATAATATTTAGAAATTCCCCAAAACATTAAGTCACTAACACCTTTTACACAGTATAGACTGATCAGCCATAACATTATGACCACTGACAAGTGAAGTGAATTACACTGATAATCTTGTTATCATGGCACCTGTCAGTGGGTGGGATATATTAGGCAGCAAGTGAACATTTTGTCCTCAAAGTTGATGCGTTAGAAGCAGGAAAAATGGGCAGCGTAAGGATCTGAGTGACTTTGACAAGGGCCAAATTGTGATGGCTAGACGACTGGGTCAGAGCATCTCCAAAACTGCAGCTCTTGTGGGGTGTTCCCGGTCTGCAGTGGTCAGTACCTATCAAAAGTGGTCCAAGGAAGGAAAAGCGGTGAACCGGCGACAGGGTCATGGGTGGCCAAGGCCCATTGATGCTCGTGGGGAGCAAAGGCTGGCCCGTGTGGTCCGATCCAAGAGACGAGCTACTGTAGCTCAAATTGCTGAAAAAGTTAATGCTGGTTCTGATAGAAAGGTGTCAGAACACACAGTGCATCGCAAGTTTGTTGCATATGGGGCTGCGTAGCCGCAGACCAGTCAGGGTGCCCATGCTGACCCCTGTCCACTGCCAAAAGCGCCTACAATGGGCATGTGAGCATCAGAACTGGACCACGGAGCAATGGAAGAAGGTGGCCTGGTCTGATGAATCACGAGTGCAAGGTGTTGACTTGGCCCCCAAATTCCCCAGATCTCAATCCAATCGAGCATCTGTGGGATGTGCTGGACAAACAAGTCCGATCCATGGAGGCCCCACCTCGCAACTTACAGGACTTAAAGGATCTGCTGCTAACGTCTTGGTGCCAGATACCACAGCACACCTTCAGAGGTCTAGTGGAGTCCATGCCTCGACGGGTCAGGGCTGTTTTGGCGGCAAAAGGGGGACCTACACAATATTAGGCAGGTGGTCAAAATGTTATGGCTGATCTGTGTAGTTCAATCTATAGCAGTAGTTCTCAACCCTGGTCCTGGAGGACCCCGTACCCTGCAATTGTGTAATTGATAAAAAGTTATCTTAATAAGGTAAGTTACTTATATAATTTTATACTTAATGTAAAACCCCTACTGTTCAAAATATTAAGTCTCTGATTTATTAAATTATTAGTTAAATTAAGGATTCAATTTAAGTAACTGAGAGCTCAGTTGGACCAAAAAGCAGCAGGGTAGGAGGTCCTCCAGGACCAGGGATGAGAACCACTAATCTAAAGCATCATTAACAATATTTATTTAGGTGATCTCAACAACCAGCAGACAAAACACAGCTAATAATACATAGGCCTGGCTAATGTATTTCTATTCTAATCTAAAGGACTAAACTAACCTAAATGACTGAATCATCAAGAAAAACAGTGACTAACTGGGAAAGAAGCTAATATTTACAAGTTATAAGATGGATGTAGAAGATATAGGGCCTTACCTTCACTGTCTCATAATTGAGAAGTGAGTCAATAGCAGCATTTCCAGCCTCGTTGTCAGCTTTATTCATTTGTATTCTGAACTGTGTCCTAATGATGAAGTGGGGAAAAAAACAAAGTAAGAGCTCCTTCACACCTTCATTTCCAAAATCCATCGAAGTGATTGTATGTACTGTACCTCCACTGTGTGACTGCAATGGTGAAAGCTGTATAAGCGGACAGTGTACCCAGCGTGACCAAAGCGTATTGTCCTCCACATTTGTAATACTATATAGGGAGGGAAAAAGAAAAAATGTTAATCCTAGAATTCTTTCGAAGCCTCTACACTAAAGTACCATACATCCAACTGTAGCTTTACTTTTAACCTTTTTAATTCAGTATACTTAATTTTTGTGTGTGTCCATTCACTTGTCACACACGCTTCACAATGTTCAATTCAATCACTTCAGTGCAGCAATTCAACCAATTCACACAGCAAATATCAACTGCCTTACATCCCACTGCTCTGCCAGCAGACTCTTTCCACTAGCGCAATCTCAGTCTTTACGCAAGGCTCTGAACACAGGAGGATGTAGCTCATTTCAGCCTGCCTTCCCTGGGTCTTAATGGTTACAGCTCAGTGGTGGCAAAGTGATTAGAATCTGTCATAGCTAGTCCTCGGTACAAGGTCTGTGGGAACACAGAAGCCAACAGAATCTGCCTATTGGTTGAAGTCAAATGTATTAACTAAACTTAATGGGGAACTGTACAAAATAACTCGCTACTTTGTACTGTCATTTAAACAACCATAAGTGAACACTACCACACAAACCTAAAACATGCCCACGTCACTCACCGAATATTACCAGATAGTTTCATCTTATTTCCAACTTAGAAATCCATTGAATTATGCCAATTTCCAGACATCTGTCTAACATTTGCACAAATTTGTATTGATTAGTCTATAAACCAATTTCCAAGGGTTGACCAATTCTTTTTTTATATTCCATTGCTAAAGTTGCAAATTGCTGGGCTCCTCACTTCTGTGTAGAGTTGCTAAAATTATTATTTATTTTTTTAAATGGAGACTAAGGTTATCTTCATTTTATATATTTCTAAATATATATTCCATATAGCACCTCAAGGAGAACTTTGTAATGACAATACATGAATAGTAAGAATTCAGCAGGGTACTGAAAATTGTGTTTGCATTAAGATTATTCATATAAGAAACAGAAAAAGGTTTAAATCATGTAACATCCAATTTTTCTTTCTAGCCTAGAGGTCTTATATGTAATTATGAAATTCATGCCATTTAAATGTTTGGAAGCAGACCATAAAAACAACATTGTGTTAAGCAAACTAATACCATATTTATATAATTAGAAAAATAAATATTTAAAGCTATATTACATTTGTGGAAAAAGCTAATTTTAAAATGAAATATAACAATAAGATTAATTTTTCAAGGAGGCAAGTCATATCCCCCCAGTTTATTTTCTAGTAGAAGTAGAAGAGGAGCACAAATGTAATGTCTTTAAATATTTATTTTTCTAATGATATAAAAATGGTATTAGTTCATTTAACAGTTTTTTTTATAGTTCGCTTTCAATCATTTACATTTATCTATTAACATATACAGTACTGTGCAAAAGTTTTAGGCAGGTGTGAAAAAATGCTATAAATTAAGAATGCTTTCAAAAATAGACATGTTAATAGATTATATTTATCAATTAACTACATACAAAATGAGTGAACAGAAGAAAAATCTAAATCTAATTCATATTTGGTGTGACCACCCTTTGCCTTCAAAACAGCATCAATTCTTCTAGGTTCACTTGCACAAAGTCAGGGATTTTGTAGGCATATAGTCAGGTGTATGATTAAACAATCATACCAAACAGGTGCTAAAGATCATCAATTGAATATGTAGGTTGAAACACAATCATTAACTGAAACAGAAACAGCTGTGTAGGAGGAATAAAACTGGGTGAGGAACAGCCAAACTCAGCTAACAAGGTGAGGCTGCTGAAGACAGTTTACTGTCAAAAGTCAAACACCATGGCAAGACTGAGCACAGCAACAAGACACAGGGTAGTTATACTGCATCAGCAAGGTCTCTCCCAGGCAGAAATTGCAAGGCAGACAGGAGTTTCCAGATGTGCTGTGCAAGCTCCTTTGAAGAAACACAAAAAAAACGGGCAATGTTGAGGACCGTAGACACAGTGGTCGGCCAAGGAAACTTACTGCAGCAGATGAAAGACACATCATGCTTACTTCCCTTCGCAATCGGAAGATGTCCAGCAGTGCCATCAGCTCAGAATTGGCAGAAAACAGTGGGACCTGGTATACTCATCTGCTGTCTGGAGAAGTCTGGTCAGAAGTGGCCTTCATGGAAGACTTGCGGCCTAAAAGCCATACCTCCGACGTGGCAACAAGGCCAAGCGACTCAACTATGCAAGAAAACACAGGAACTGGGGTGCAGAAAAATGGCAGCAGGTCCTCTGGACTGATGAGTCAAAATGTGAAATATTTGGCTGTAGCAGAAGGCAGTTTGTTCACCGAAGGGCCGGAGAGCGGTACACGAATTAGTGTCTACAGGCAACAGTGAAGCATGGTGGAGGTTCCTTGCAAGTTTGGGGCTGCATTTCTGCAAATGGAGTTGGGGATTTGGTCAGAATGAATGGTCTCCTCAATGCTGAGAAGTACAGGCAGATACTTATCCATCATGAAATACAATCAGGGAGGCATCTGATTGGCCACACATTTATTCTGCAGCATGACAAGACCCCAAACATACAGCGACAGTCATTAAGAACTATCTTCAGCGTAAAGAAGAACAAGGAGTCCTGGAAGTGATGGTTTGGCCCCCACAGAGCCCTGATCTCAACATCATCAAGTTTGTCTGGGATTACATGAAGAGAGAGAAGCAGCTGAGGCTGCCTAAATCCACAGAAGAACTGTGGTTAGTTCTCCAAGATGTTTGGGCCAACCTACCTGCCGAGTTCCTTCAAAAACTGTGTGCAAGTGTACCTAGAAGAATTGATGCTGTTTTGAAGGCAAAGGGTGGTCACACCAAATATTGATTTGATGTAGATTTTTCTTCTGTTCACTCACTTTGCATTTTGTAAATTGATTAATACAATCTATTAACATGTCTATTTTTGAAAGCATTCTTACTTTATAGCATTTTTTCACACCTGCCTAAAACTTTTGCACAGTACTGTATATACACACATGTATTTATTTTTATATGAGGAATTTGAAAAGACCTCAGCAAGCTGACCTCCAGATGGACTGTGGAAAAAACTATGATTAATCACATATACAGGGTGGCTTGTACCTCAAATAGGCACTGAAATGCCATTATGGATAAATGCTATGGTTTAATGAATCCTATGCAAAATGTGCATAGTGCTCATAGGATTTACTGCAAAAACTACAATCACAATATAATCATCATTATTGGGTAAGAAGTTAATGCTAAAGCACCAGTGATTGTAATGACTCAAGTTGCCTAGAGGAAGACAAATCCGGTATTTCTGTAGTTTTTTCTGCTATCCAGGACACGTAATGTGCTATACATCTTACTCATAGACTATAGCAACACAAAGAGGCCAGGAACCATAATTTGAGGAATTTTCCTTTAAGCTCCATTTGATTCTGCAAGCAATTAAAATTAATAACACAAAACAAGATTGTGACATGCCTTGTTCTAACTGTTAGCTAAACCCTACACTATATACTCAATCACGTCCATTTGCCTGTCTCATTATGAACAAGTCATGTGCAAAGAAAAGGTCACAGGATTCAGGTATAAACAGCAAAGAACATAACATTGTGGCTTTGTAAGTCAATCACATGTCTATATGTGTCTAAAGCATAAAGGGGGAAAAAAAAAGAGAAAATAATGGAAAAATCTAAAGCCTGTGCAGTGTTTTATATAATCAAATCAAATATTCAATCTGGGAATGTAGCATACATGTTTGAGAGACCATATTTATGTTTTAACACTTGTTTTTCATGTTTATTTTTTATTTTTTGTTCCCATTGTGTTGTGTAAGCTCATTGTGGCACAATTAAACCAAAAAGATTAAAGCTTGAGTTAAGAATGCTTCATTATTATTTTTAGTGTTTTCTTTAGTACTGATGGGAGCTGCATTGCAACATGATTGAACAGTTCCTATATGTTCAAAAAACACAATATCTTGTATCAACATATTGGGCCGTAGCTGAGAGCATTAAATGCATTGTTTTCCCACAAAGTTTCTGTGCTTCTAAACATTAAAATAAAACACGTATTCTTTATAAAAAGCTTTACTTACTAAAATCCCACTGACAAGTGCTACTTCAAACATTGTGGGTCCCAGGTTAAAGACCAAGGCACTGAGCACAAAGCTGATCCCTCTGGTCCCCCGGTCAATGGTCTTAGACAGAGCCCCAGTCTGTCGGCTCAGATGGAAACCAAGATCCAGATTGTGAAGGTGCAGGAACACATTCTTAGCAATTCTTCTGATCGAGCTTTGGGCCACCTTTCCAAACACTGCGTTGCGGAGTTCATTGAAAAGTGCAGCACAGGCTCTTGATACACCATCTGACAGGAAAGAAAGAGAAGCCAAATCATAAAGCATTGTCAAGTAATTGCCTAGACAGTGACTGGACAGGAACTGTATTATTGCATTAACAGTTCTTCTTTACATTACTAAATAAACAAGAATTCCGTTAGCAATGGGTCATCATACCCACAAACTATGTTGTTGCTTTGTGTTAGACATGGGACCAAGCATTATATTCAGTGTGGCCTGTGTGTACGTTTTACTTCTTTAATTTCCATGTCCCTTAAAACTTCTTAGTTCTTCAGTGTGGTACGCCCTTTGTATTAGTGTACAGTCAAGTACACTCAGTTTTCAGTTTGGCACTGTGGTGCAGGAGTCCACTTCAGAATAAACAATCAAGGCGCACAGTAACCCCTGGGATCAACAACTGCTGAATGTTCAATTGTTTTTTATTTTTTTTAGAATAGGAAAGCAAAATCAGAAAGCTGAAAATAATACACATACAAACCCTGTAAATTCCTGTAAAAGTTTCCATTTGCTAGAGGAACAGTCCTTAAATAAAGCCACTGCTTCATCATAAATGCTCCTGGAAAACATGCGGTCAGAGGTGGCTAGTCTAATAGTTATGTACAACTGTCTTTTCACAATATCGACAGATTGTACCATGTTACAAATGATCAAGGAATTTCTGTGCTCATGTACAGTAAGTTAATTTCTACACTCTAGCTTTAAAAAGTAAGATTCCTTTCCTGATAAATGTACATTTCTGTCAAATATGAAAATAACATAGAAAGGGTAAATGTATTAGTTTAGAGTGATTTTTATGCTTACTATTTATAATCCTATTGTTTATCATGCATTTCTCTTCCCTGTGGTCACAGCTCAGAGTGAGGGTTAATCAATTACAAATTCATTCACAAGGACAACTTCAGAGAGCACAACAAAAGACTCTGTGAAGATGACTACAGCGATGTGGCTTTGTGATGTAATTATCATTACTAAGGGAAGTCAATTCTTTTGTTTCAGTATCTAAAAAAAAAAGGGGGGGTGACCATTTTTAAGCACTGCAGCAGCTTTAGAAAGTCATCACAAGCCTCAAGAATGAGAAGAGCATTTGAATGAAAAAATTACCCATGAAACAAAGCAATGTCAAAAAAGACAAAAGAAAAACTAAACAAAAACAGAGCCACCCTATTCAATGACACAATTTCTTTTGGTTAAATCCTTATGTCTTTTTTAAAGGTTTGCCAATTAAACAAACCTTGGTACAATAGTCACTGGTAATTAAACAGGTGTGTATGCAAATTAAGTAAATGTATTTAGAGGTGCCACTAGTGAGTAATTTATAAAAAGAAAATATTTAAAATAAATTAGATACAGCCAGAATCTTATTTATCACTGAGGATGAATGAGCAAATGCTATTTTTTCATTCAAACTCCTACACAATGCCACATTTGCACCTTATTGGAGATGTTTTATACAGAAGAAATATATTTTAAGACACTGGAAATTAATGAAGAGGGAGTGTGGGCTCTTAATAACCTCTTACCCACACAACTGGGCAGTAATAAGAATATGGCTTATTATTTACAAACACCATATGCCCAATTGGAGCAGATATAGAAATCTACCATTTTGTCATGCATAGGGGAATCATTTGCACAAACCATCAAAAGGTCAAAACCTGAAACAGACCAAGGGGATATAAAATTGAGTATCTCTAAAACAACAAAAACAAAAACAAAACAAAACAAAAACACATAATGGGAAGAATAACATATTCCCAAATGGATAATCAGGTTTCCCCTCCAGTGCAGGGTGTAGTGACATCCAGAGTGTAGACAGGTTAAATCCTGGTTGTCTGGGAGTTACCAGCGGAGGAGATTATTTTGGACTGGATGGGAGATACTCATGCAGCTGCACAATGGCAATCTGCCCAGGCTGGGTACAGGCAAAACTGGATGGTACCATTATGAACCCCATTAATCAAGCAGAGCACTCATGGCTCAGTCTTTGTAAAACCACTGGAGGACTGCAATGGCTTTTAGTAATAAATAATACCTTGCCATTCTATAATAACTTCTAAAAAGGGATAATAAATGGTAAACTGATTAAGAAAGGAGAGCTAAAACGAAATCAGCATGTTAGCTTCCAGTTTCTTCTATGACGCCACAAAACATAAATCCATCTCTTGCAACACTGCAGTTGTTTCATGCATTCCAATAAGGAATGTGGGGGGGAAATTACATTTACTTTTAGTTGTAAAATTGCTTTTGAGGCAAGACAAGTAAGAAGCTTAAATGAATTATAAATTCTAATTTGAGAAAAACAAAAATGTGTTTCTCCCTCTGCTTCATGCAAAAAGCCAAACTTTATTATAGTGCCAATTAATTCTGCAATGGCATTTTGTGCACAGGACTTAAACAGTCTAATTAAAATGTGTGGCTGCAGGGAAACAGAAGGCCAAGCAAATTTTTATCCATGGGAGATTGACTTAGGGGCTGAAATGAATTGCTAACTAAACAGCTATACCAAGGCAGGCAAAAACGGTGGTCTTTATTTAAGCATACAATACACTTACTGACACCTTTTCAGGACTAGTTACTGAAAAAAGTATAGGAATTATTAGTGGGCATGGCATTATTCTCATGATACTTAATTAGAGCTAACAAAATAATATACCCTACGGAGCACGATAAAAAAATCTTTTAAATTGTCCCAGTGAAAACTGTCAAAATGTATTAAAATAGTCACCTCAGATTTAAACATGAAAAGCATATAATTCCCTAAATATTTTCCATGCCGTTATTTTTCTACAAATTTTCCTTTACATAATTATTTTCATAGCACTAATTTCTGAGGTTTAAACCCCACAATACCAAAGAAACAGACACACTTCGTGGCCTGGCTATGCATTTACAGAAGGATACAAACTTATTGTGACAGAATATTATCCAGTACAACTCTGCTAATCCTGGACAGCTTCCAGGAGAATGACTTTCAATTATGCATTAGAGTAATTAGCAGCTCCACATGCCCATTTTATTAATCAATTGTTCAAACCCCTGACACTGATTCCTCAAAAAAAAAAAAAAAAGAACAAACAGATGCAAAGGGGAATGACAGCAAGACAACAAGAATCAGAAAATGCTTCTCTATCAAATGTGTGAGTTAAGTTGAACTGTGATGGTGTCCTTTAGTTGAACATGGAAGCCATGATTTTTTTGTGAAAATGAAATTAATATTCCATAATATTAGGTATTGACATTTCCAATGAAATCAAAGCACACCTATGAAAATGCTTTGCTTTTATAGAACAACACATTCTTTTTTTGCTCAAGTTCATATATGTGTGCTTGATTGATCAACGCTTCAAAGTTAAAGGTAAGATTGCCACCCGCAGAATGACAAGATAACTGAAGCCACATAAATAGACACAAAACACACCGCAATTAATCTTGCCTTTTTAATTCTCATATAAATGCAAACTTTGGTCTGGTAATTTGGCTTGCGACTCCAGTGCCCTAGTCAAATCCTTACGACAGCCAAACTCGATTTGCAACAAGGAACAAAAAGACGTTAAAGAGCAGCATTAAAATTAATCTCTTCAAAAAGGTCAGCTGCTACATAATACGCAGTAACCTTCCAGAAAAAGTCAACACCTGCCAAGAGATAACAGAATTGTACTTACAGCCAATCAGAACAGCCGTTGCCATGGTTGCAACTGTATTCGGAGCGTCACTCAGGTTCAGCATGTTTCCCGACATCTGGTTGAGGCTATCTACTGCATATTTAAACATGAAGGGAACCACGATGTTCGTCACCTGAAAAAACAGGAAAGTGATTTCAGTTTACCATTATTATTCAAGCAAGCAATTCTCTAGCCTTCTGAAAAACTGTGGAATGACCCCCATCAGGTAGTCAATTTTCAGAGACTTGCACCTTAACTCCTGCCAGATCAAGGAACTGAATGACAATATTGGATTTTTTCCACCCATTTGGTATTAGTAGCCCTCTGCTTTACTTAACCAGCAATGTCTTAAATGCACATTTCACTGTTCGCTCAAGTCTCGGGAGATGGGGATTTGGAGATTAGCTGAAATGAACCTGCTCTTCGCATAGTTGACATCCACTTGACGCTTGTAACAGAACAGGCTTGAAAGTTACAACAATTCCATCAAGCCCAAATCCCCAGTCAGCCTACTAATTATGGATATTTCATTGAACCTATTATATGAAATAAGCCAATAAAATATTACTTTTGTGTGGGGTACATTTGAGAGAGATAACAATAATTCATCACTGGAGTACACAATACTATTACGATTAAATCGCACACTGAATTATGAGAAGATTCGCTGCTGTGAAAGAACTGCCCTAAGGAGAAGTGTCTGGAGAAGTGTTAACATGTTTTATCTTAATTGAGTTGCTAGTTTTGTTTATTCTTGTCCAGATCTAGTGTTTGCATTAAAACATTATTGTCATACTCTCCCTTTCCTCACCTATTATTTATAGGTTCTTCTTCCTTATTATTATACCTGGAATTGTAACTTTGTCTGATCACGCAATACAGTATAATTTACCTCTTTATTGTGTAGTTTTAGATAATTTAATGTAATAACGGAAATATCCAAAAATGAAACATCTTGCGTACACAAACATGATGTACACTATTTTATTCTAGCATGCAATCACATTTATTTTGATTGTTTAAATGGATAATAAGAGTAATGTGGGACAACAGGACCAAATGTGAAGGAGGGTTCACTAACAATGTTGCAATGCTCCATCAACTGGGATTGTATTGGGTATTCATTCACATGGCAAAGGACCTTTGCAGGCACTGAATATTTACTTTGATCATGATTATGAAGACATTAGGAAGGTAGCTATGGGTAAAAAAATACTTCTGCTGATTTCTGGATTTAAATAAGCAGCATTGGGCATTCTGCTCTGGTGAGATATATATAAAGCTAAGCGTGCATTAAACAAGAGCCACAGGATTGCAGGATGTCACCGTCCCTAAAGCAAACTGAATGGCATTAACAATGATACAGCAAGTGCTATAAAACCAATCAAGGGAGGAATGGTGTTCCTTCATTACAAGGTGACCTTTCAGAGCAATGAAGCCGTTACAAGGCAAAACACCGGTGACTTTTCCAATAATGCTTCTTGAATTCACATTCTCATTATTAGAGTATGAACTGTAGACTCTTAACTGCTCTTAAAATAGGGCAGTCATATTCAAACAGTAAGTGGAACAACAATTTCAAGTGAGAAAGTTTATCATACTGACATGGATACAAATCTCAATTATGCTACTCAATCTATAAATGTTCTTTACCACATCTGGTGCTAAGCTGGTATACAAATTCAATCAGTAACAATGCTATGAGTGATTTCTCACTTGTTTTAGAATCCCAGAAGGGCTTCTCACCAGAAATAAAGTTGCAAACACATACAAACACTTTGTATGTCCTTGGAACTCTGAATTGGAACAACTTAAAAGTGGTAAAGCCACCTGTATGACCATTTTCCTAACAAGGTGAAAAGGCCTGAGGATAGTCTAAGGCTGTTGCTATGGACACATCACACAGAAAGCGAATACAAATATTGCATACGAAATTTGAAGTTAGAGGGATTGTATGTTGGCTGACTGATATTCTGGACAGGAGTTGCTGCACAGAAAATGCATACAAAAATACATCTATATAAAACAATTCTAACATATACTAGGTTAGGCACTAAGGATCCATAGTGAAAGACAATGTATTATTTGAGAGATTTTGTATTTAGCTGTAAATGGTCTAGCATGCTTGTGTGTGAATAATTTATATGTAATGCTACGTTTCCTTCCAATTACATCAAACAATACAAAGAAAACCGCACAAAAAACAAATGAAAATGCATGCTGATATTTTGTAATGGAGCCCTAAAATTAAAATGGTAATCAAAATGCATGTTTTCCAGCACTACTCCCCCCACCCACTGACACAAACCATTCACAGCAATTGCTGCTGCCTGATTAAAACTAATGTTTTTATTTAAATTGGTGAAAATGACAGTTAATATCACATAATGGAAATGCTGTCACATTTTTCGAAGATGAACTCCCGCCCACACAAAGGTCATGAATTTCCCATCGGAGGAATACAAAAAACAAACACCAAACAGAACCATGGCTGTATAAATTTAGATCAACATATGCGTTACCTTACAATAATGCAGAGAAAGACTATGCCTGGAATTCAGTTGTTAAAAGTTATGCCCTATAGTTCCAAATGAGGATTTACAGCATTGCAAATTTCAGTCCTACTGCTCGACATCGATTAAAAGATAAAAATTGTGTTTATCTGTCTCTGCTCACTATTGGCATGTCAATCTTTATCTTAATCCTGCAGACATGGGGATATAATAAAAAATAAATAAAAACCTGACTATCCACAAATCCCTATACCCCTGTAAAAATCATTTAAAAATATATAAGACTAGTACTTTGTGAACTATCTGAAAACTCATGAAAGGGAAATCTTGGAGTTCATAGATCCTAGATTGTTAAATTTGAAATTCGTAGATTCTCAAACGAACATTTTCAAATGTTAAATATAACCGTCGCAGGTCCGAGGTCACTGAAGATACAAAACTGTCATGTAATTTTAGCATAAAATAGTAAGTAAAAAAAATAAATGTATAACTCTTATAAATCAAAGACTGTAGAACCACGGTACCGTACCAGATATCAACCGGTAATCTCACACTGTTAATCATGTCTCCTCATCAGTGAACTCTTCTTTGTTGATTAAAAAGCAAACAAATACATTTACAATGGATACCACAGATTTTTTTATTCCACATCCATCTTAGCTAGAGGCCTAACCATTTCTCAGACACTTATTAACCTTGGATAGTTTAGAAATTGTTAATCTAAATATACAATAGTTCTACAGGAAATTACAGATTGGCATTACAAAACTAATACCAACTAGGATAATTTCATAAACAGAATGTTAAAAAAAAAAAGAGATCAATTTCAATTTGACAATGTATGTTTGTATGTAATCAAATATTTGCATTTCTTAAATGACAGTTGTGTGCCAATTGTACTTATAATTTAACATTTTTTAGTGAAAGATTTTATTGTTGTGGACGCACGTGCAATATCAAACAATGCTGGGGGGAACACCTTTTATGTTTTATGTTTTCTCTGGGAAAATGTCATCTGATAGAAAGTCTAGGCTGTAGAAATTTTTTGTATAATAGCTTAACAGAGTACATAGTGACTACAGGTGACAACTGCTTTGAAAACATAATGGCGGCAATAAATTGTACACTTAGTCACTCAATTGGCCATGAGATAGTCATGCTTACAGACTTCTCAAGACAAGACAATGGTTAGCTAAATTAAGTCTTACTCTATAGTAAGTGCTTAGCTCCTTGTGACAATACCGGCCGAGGTTCTGCTCCTGCTTTAGAGCTTTAGAAAGGTACACAATAAGACCATACCTGACAAAGATAAACTGGTCTAATACAAAATTCTGTGTAGTTTTGTATATTTTATGAAACAATTTGAGCTTTCATTATTGGGATTAGTCCATTTTGAAGAGGTTGTGATGGTGCATGGTGTTTTAATAAGGAAAATAATCATCTCTGAAATGTGCTCATTTTCTATACACACTAATGTAGCAATTCATGTGCTTAAAAAAATAAATAAAAAAAGTCCTGTACATCACACTCAATGAAGAGCGCTAACATTTTCTGGATGCATCAATAAATAAGCTTCCTTAAAACTACATTTACAGAGGATATTAGAATGAAATTAGCAAGGCCACCGCAGAGCACTGCAAGGGCAAGATAATTTCAATGTGTAAAACAAGGGTGGCACGCTGGGCTGAATAATAAGGTTCACACAAAAGGACTGGAAGATCGGATTACTCCGTAGCTGTGAACTCACAAATGCCTTTGCGGGATGGCATTATGCAAATCGAGCATCATACCAACTACAGCTTAGACGTGTGTTTTAGCACTGCCACACTTACCAGGGGTATACTAGTATACTAGTTATGTTTACACAGGCTTCCGAAGTTCTTAGGTGCCACACAACAGAGGTTCTCAACCCCCGTTATGTTGAAAAGGTGTGTGACACTAATGTTTATTTATCCTGTACCTAGCTTCAATTCTAACAGTGGTATTTGTTATGTAATGTAAAATGTGTCCTTAATTATACGTAGACAGAAGCGAGACTGTTTTGCCCAAATACATTTTAAGCATGGCTCTGGCAAATGCAAGAAGAAATAATTTAATACAAAATTACAAAATCAACCAGTGTAAAGGAGTATTGGATAGGAATGTTTAAAAGCAAGGAAAGGGTTATATCAATGTCAGATAATTGGTTCTACAGGGGCATTACTGTAAATCATAATGGCATGCTTACTTACAATGAAATGGCCTTTATTAGTTTAACCACCCACGAGAATACATTTAAGATATGGAAGATGAGATCTAAAGCACTCTTTGTTTATATCTTAGTTCATGCCCACTATTCATGCAAAGTGTATTGAAAGCCTTCACTCCATTCACTGTAGCTGCTGTGTCTTTCCTCACTCTGTAATTTACTGCATTGTTGTATTCAGCAGTTTTTGTGTCAAACCCACTCTACAGTCACTTTATGAGGTCCTCTCTAAGGTGTCAATGTAATTGTGCTTGAAAATGATAACAAATATATATATATATATATATATATATAATCTAGGTTTGACAGTTAAACTGTAGTATAACGCTAACATGGACATTGATGTCAATAATGCACCAACCATTCAATGTTAACACTGACACTGACAATAATGTTAGTCCTTTAGACAGATGTATTTGCTTATTATAAATCTTCCAATACATTTTGAAATCCAACATGGGATATGAAAATACACATGGAAACTGCGGAGTTAGTTTTACAATTATTTAAATGTATCCCCTCCTTAGAGTGGCCATAAGCTCTTTCACAAACCCAGTTGGTGCAAATAGCGTGTGCCAGCCTGAATTAATTATGACAGGAGATTATATCTTCTGTATTTTTTTATTTTTTATTTTTTTACATTTAATATCTTAGTGGTGTCATATCTTATTATATGTATTCTTCACCATTCAGAAAAGGTTCCTCAGAGCTTAGTGAAGTTTTAGAAAACGTAAAATGTTCAGGGGCAAAATACTTCAGACACAACTGAATTTGCACCTTTACATATGTGTATACTTGATTATATGCTCCTTTAATTAAAAATGACAAGTCTAACTTTATTATCATTATTGCTCATCTTGGTATCATGACATGCTGGTCATAACAGTCACCAGTTTCATTTTCTATTTGAAAAAGTAGTAAAGACTCTCATATTAAGGACCCTTTTGAAAGCACAACAAATAAAAAGGACTAAAAAGGATTAATGGATAATGGTGCTGTGCCACTTTACCCCTTTGGTGAGGTAAAAATAAGACTCTACCTTGGCGCTGGCAAGAAGTCCCAGAGAAAGAGCCACACGTGCCCGGAGATCCGGCCTGTCCTTGGGCCACACATATGACAGCATCGCTGCCAGAATCTTTCCTGTGTGGACTTCTTTCAACTGTTCATAAGAAAGAACAACAAATTAAATTAATATACGTCCTAGTCCGCATGCCCTTTCAGATAACTGGAGCCCTCTGTGTACTGTACCTCAAGTCAAGTCAAGATGGAAATAGATTTATGGTTAAGGATTACATTAACGAGGTTATGACCTTCTTATGAAACCTGAAGCTAAAAAAAGGCTTTCGTTACCAAATGTTTGAGGAGTATATGTTGATAATAATATTCAGTTTTTCAACCTAAGGGCTTCGATTACTGATTCAGAAGCAGTCATGAAGCCTTCAATTCCCATATTCTGAATTGTGTACTCTATGTCAATAATAATCATCATCATCATCATCATCATCATCATCTACATACATTCTGACACACACAGTCCTATAGGCTTCACAAAAGCAAACATTTGTTTAGAAAATTATAGAGATACACACATTCTCTGTGTGCATCACAATATTAATAAAAAAAGGTAATAATTCATCTGGCAGAGTTCTATTTGACCAGAAATTGGTCAATTTAATTTAATATGAATTTGCTAAGATATCTCTATCCTTTATACATTTAAAAAAGAACAGCATATTAAACATTTCACAATGTCAAAATTTCAAAAGAACAGTTTTTTTTTTATTATTGTAATAGGCATTACACAGTCTTTAAAATAATTTTTTAAATCTCCAAATCTCCAAAAACAGCACAGCAACAAAGAATAATAACAAAAGTAATATGATCTGCAAGGATTCTAGAAGCCACTTCACTTATTACAACTTTTGTAATACAGCAGAGTTTCAAAAATATTTCTCGAATACATTCAATTCAGACCTTAGTTTGCTAAGACCTCTGATTTCATAATGACAAATTGTTCTCTGCACTTGAAAGCTGAGAATTCTTCCCAGAAGCCCACAGGTATTGCAGAGCAGTACAGCATGGGCATAAGTTGCTTGAGTTTGATAGACTAGCGATCTGTTGCCAGTGTATCTGTTTATCTTGCATACTGCATACTGCCACCTGCTGTGGGGACGACTGTAGTCTCAAAAGCATGTGTAAACTTCTCAAACCCCTGAAATATGGCATTGGGACAAAGCCAATCTACATAGAACTACACTAGTTTTGAATAGGTTTCTTTAAAATGCTAGTGATCTTGGTTATCTTTCAAGTCGGAAGCACTGCCCATGGCTTTTCCTCCACAGCGAGAGCGTCAGCAGCGGCAGTAAACCCGAGCCCTCTTAAGAGATCTCGCCCGTGTGAGGTGCTCCTCCGCTGGCTTGCGCGCGCACTACAGCCTACAACTGCAGCTGTAGGAGATCTTGTTATCTCAGCTTGCTGGGATCGAGCTCTGCTATGCTCCACCATCCGTGCGTGGACAGTCTCTGCTGCGCTCCTTCAGCTGGTGGCCTACTACCCTCAGTCCCCTCGGACCCCGGACCCGCGTCACCTAGTGTCCCCGGAAATCCTGGCACACATGGTGTGGTTAAGCCAACAGGCCTAAGCGGCGCATGTCTGGATACACAGTGTTCTGTCCGGCAGCAAGGTTCGGTTTCGGTGCGGTTGTGCAGTTGCCCCTGCTGTTGGCCAGTGTAGCGTTGACAGGTGGAGACGCGATTACAGTGGCCAGTCCCGGTAGGCGCTCCCCCATATCGTGAGGGCGTCCCAGTTGCTACGTGCCTGCGGTGCCTGCACTGATCGGCACCACCACTGCACGCTCCTGCCAACGCACTGTGTGGCACTCACATCAGAGCATGGAGAGACTCTGCTCCTCCTCTGCTCGCCCCCACTGCTTGCGGCCATCGAACCTTACCACCCCCGACCCACCCCTGGAGTGGAGAGGTCATCTGCCCTGTCTGTTTGTCGACCACAGGCGCAGTTAAGATTTGGACCCCAACCCTGCTACGGCACGCCTCGGGTCCCAGTCACGTACAGAATGCCACCAACATCGCTGCCGCGTCCTAAGACCCTCCACGTTAGTGAGTGACAGTAGGGGCTCAGTAGATCAGAGTTCCACTTCTCCCTGAGCCCCCGTCTCCTCTTCCAGGCCAGCATACTCAGAAGCAGCCACACATTATGTGCCTACTGCTACAGCTGTGCCTGCCGTTCTTGCTGTATGCACTCTCTTGGCCACAACACAGTAGAGCTTGCTGTTACCCACTACTTGCTGCACTGGTCAGGCTGGGAGGGGTTGCTCTTGTGGTAAGCGAGGGTGCATGAGCTGGTCTCCTGTTGCCCCGCTTCTTTATTTAGTGTTGCTGCGACAGTAGAACTTGCTGCCACTCCTCTCCGAGCTGTGCTACTGAGCAGGAGGTGACTGCTCCTGTGTCAAGCGAGGGCACAAGAGCAGGTCACTTCTTGCCCTGCATGTGTGTTATATCTCAGTAAAGCTTGCTGTCGTTTGCTCCCAGCTGTGCTAGTCGAGCAGGATTTGACTGCTCCTGTTTTAAGTGTGAGTCACAAGAGCTGTCTCTTGTTGCTCCACTTTGTATACAATTGCAAAGTAGAGCTAATATCGCAACACTCTTAGCTTCCAGTTGGCAGAAGGTGAGTGCTCCTGTCTTCAGTGGAGGGTACACGAGTCAGATCTCCTGTCAACCCCGCTCCATATATGGTCTTAGTTTTGTTGAAGATGAGAGTAGAGGCACTATTTGCCCTCCCCTCTCTGCATTACTGTTCCCAGTAGAGTGTGACTGATGTCCTTACTCCAGGACGACCAGAATGTGGTCCCTAGGGGCCCCTGTGGCCGTTTTTACCTGGGGGACCGACGCAGCATCTCCTCTATAGACCAATCTAACCCAGGCCTGCTCCAGCTCTGGGCCTGGCCCCTGAGCGAGATCGCTTGATAGCCACTATCCAGTTGGTCGCAGTACTCCTACCGCTGGTGGACATTTAGCACCTGGGGCCGGTTGTATAAACATAGACAAAGTCTTTGTCTTAGTATGATAATAAGTCCTACTAACGATAGACACTCAGTTAAGACCATTGCATAAAAGTCTGAAAACTGAAAATCTATGCTATTTATTGAAATATAATGCAGAGAAATATATTTTTGGCAACATTTTCTGAAACTTCCACTAACGCACTCAAACACAAGTCATGGGATAAAATGAAAAACATTGTCAAGCCACTGTGTGTGTGCTGTGCGGTCTGTAAAAGACAGGAGAAACTATGAAGTAATATGTTAATTTAAGAGGAAACATCCGTGTACTAAGCGCAGCACAGAGTTAATTTATTATTATGATTTATTCCTTGCCAGATGCCTTTATCCAGGGCAACTTAGAAGATACAATAGCAAAACAAAAGTGCTAAATACAGCACAAAATTACAAATCTCGCATAATACAAATTTCAGTTTAAAAATTACAGAAGTGAAGGTAAAATATACAGTTAGTTATTGAAGTCTTTGGGGAGGAGTCTTGATGTTTTGGGGATTGCCAGTGTGCGGGACAGTGGGGTGTGTGCTGCCCCTGCCTGTCAGCATCAGTGACTATGTCGGTTTCAGTTGAAAGCTAGCCTGGGGCTAACTTTTCAGGCTAAGTCTTTGTCAGTGTTACTTTTTATGCAACTGACTTAATTGCATAGACTAGTCTAACTGTCAAAATAAGACCAGTCTAATGGTTTAGACTAGTCTAATATAGTTATATGCAACCGGCACCTGGAACTGTTGGACCAGGGCAAGTCCCCATTCATGCTCAAAATGTATCTGGCAGCCATCTCCACTTGTGATGTTCGGATCGATGGCGAGCCCACAACGGCTACGGCCTCCTCACACCCCCTCACTGCCCGCATGGCGTCTTGATGTAGTGCTGGAAACACTTTCCCAAGCTCCATTTGAGCCACTGAACTCAGCTGAGTTGAAGCTGGTGTCACTTGCTGGCAATCACCTCTGCAAAATGCATAAGTGAATTACACGCCCTGTCCGTACACTGTGTGTCCGTTTTGTGGGAGATGGCTCCAGGATCACACTATGGCCTAACCCTGCGTTCCTCCCAAAAGTGCTGTCTCCATTCCATATCAACAGGCCTATTGAGTTGATGGCTTTCCATCCTGCTCCCTTCTCTTTGGAGCAGGAGAGTTGACTTCACCTGCTCTGCCCTGTGCGGGCCCTCAGGTGCTATTTGGAATAAAGGACATTCGGCGCTCGGACCAACTGTTTGTGTCCTAGAGTGTGCACACAGGGCCAGGCGCTTTCAAAGCAGCACCTCTCGCATTGGAATGTGGACACTATTACCATGGCCTGTGAGTCCACATGGACCCCGGTGCCTGACCAACTGGTGGCCCATTCGACTTAAGGCGTCGCCACATTGTGGGCCCCGTTTTAATGTGCCCCCTTGGCAGACATTTGTGCGGCTGCAACTTGAATCTTGCCACTTACATTTGTCCGTTTCTACAGGCTGGATGTGATGGGGCCAGTCCCTTCCATTGGGAACTGGTGTTGGCTTCAGCTGAGCCCCAGTAGCCTGCAGGCTCTGGCTCCTGGTCTCTATTCCCAGTCTGTGGCCCGCTCTGCCTGTGAACCATTGTGCAGGAGACCGCTGCTGCTGTCCTCAGTGGAAGGCACTCGAGCTGGCTCTCATGCCAAACAGTGTACATAGTTAATTTATCCCAACACCGTAAGAGCTGCCGTTGCCCTGCCTCAGCTGTGCTAATCGGCAGGTGTGGACTGCTCCCGTGTTGCATGGGAGGTGCATGAGCTGGCTTCTGTAACCGCAGTGTTTGTAGTTAGACAGCAGGTCTGTGGCCCTGTCCTAGCTGTGCTAGTGGAACAAGGGGCTGTTGCCACTGTCCCCAGTGCATGGCACTCGAGCTGAATCTCCCTGCCTCGCTGTGTGGGTAGTTTATTGTATAGCAGGTCTGTGACCCTGCTCTAGCTGTGAGCTAGTACAGCAGTGGACTGCTGCTGTTGCTGTCCTCAGTGGAGGGCACTCGAGCTACTCTTGCCCTGCTGTATACAGATTATTTGTCCCAACAAGGAAGAGCTGTTGTTGTCCTGCATTAGCTGTGCTAAACAGCAGGTGTCAACTGCTCCTCTGTTACGGGAGAGGTGCCCCACGGTGTACATTGTGACAACATGGCCGAGCTTGGTGTGGCCTTGGTCCTAGCGGCCACCACTCCTGTGATTGCGCGTAGGGTGCATGAGCTGCAGTGTATATATATTTTTATAATGGCAGAGCCCGCTGTTGTCCTGCATCTAGCTTCACTAGTAGGTGACAACTGCTCCCGTGTTATGCGTGCACCCACGATATATATTATGACAGCACAGTGGAGCTAGCCGCTCTGTACTGTTCAGTTGAGCAAGATTGCTCTTGTGCTGTGCCGAGGCAGCATAAATGTACCTGCTGCCAGTGTTGTACTTACATGTTGTGCTCAGCTATGATTACACCAGTGTCTGACTAGCCAGCTGTATATTATGTTGAATAACAGTGGGTCTGAGGCCCTGCTCCTGCAGGATCAGGAGTCCACTGCCACGTTAATGCGCGGAAGGCGCAGAAGATTGCCAGCGCCATATATATATATATATATAAGTAGATATATGGCCTCGCTCCTAGATGCTCTAGTAGAGCAGCTGGCCTTGCTATTGTGAACGGAGGGTGTACTAGTTGACCTCTGTAGCCCTGCTTTGTATATGCTTATTGCAGACAGTTCCCGGTAGAGCGTGACTGCGGTCCTCACTCCCGGGCAGCCCAGGTGTAGCCCCAAGGGGCCTCTGTGGCTCCTGTCTGGAGTTGTGTTGCCAAGGCCCCCTAGCGTTACGCCATGGGGCAGGCTGCCTTATCAGCTCGCTGCCTCCTTCCTTGCAATGGTTTTGTTATACAGTAACCCCTCCCCCTTGGGCAGGGATTCCCACTTTGGAAATGCAACCCCGATTATCTGAAAAAGGAAGCACTGCCCAAGGGTTGCAAGGACGCTTGGGAGTTCAAGTCTCCCGGCAAAAGAGGAAGTTCCTGTACAGACGTCACGTCTTATACAAACAGGAAGTAGGAAGGGACCTGTTTTAAGTGACGTACACAGGGGCCAATGGCAGCTTTGATATAGAGATGTTTCGATTGGGTTCCAACGGAAGTGCACTGAAACCCCTCCCCCTTGGGCAGTGCATCCTTTTTCAGATAACCGGGGTTGTATTCGCAACCCATCGTTGTGTGTCATATATTGTGAGATACACATGATTATACCCAATATCAGACAGCAGAATAACTGAATTAATAAGGCTGATCAGCATGGATTGACAGCTGAATAAGTTTATAATTCTATACTTCCAGCAGCAATAGGTAAATACTCTACACTCAAGTGTACATTCAACCACAAAAAAAAAAGAATGAAATTAAATCTCACACACACATAGTGTTAATGGGTTATTTTGTCTTTATCTCAGCACAAAGACAACTGCTGGGATATATATATATATATATATATATTTTTTTTTAAGGCATTCAAAGGCCAGTAAGCACAGGCCAAGACACAAACAGAAATCAAGTACAAGTAGAATAAGAAACTCTTCACACACAACAATGTAGGCGTGTTGCACTGACTGTCAAATTATTTTGTGAATTGTTGACACTCAAGTATCGTTCAATAATATCATTTGGCTGTGATATAATAAAACTAAATAACTTTGGTTTTGGTATTTTCCATTATTAGTTATAAGTGATTTGATTTACATCTCATATTCTGCATTGTAGTTTAATGAAAAAGAAAATGCCTACCACATTCTTTGGATCTGCATTCAGACCCCCACCTGCATGACCATGCCAACATGTTCGTTTATCTGTTACCTGCCACCACTGCAGACCCTGAAACACAAAAAGCACCTTAACATTTAATTTGAACATCAAATTGAACACAGAAATACATTAACAAATGGGGAAGACCAATGCATAATACGTTTTTGAAATGTGGACCCTTACTGCTTGCTGATAAGGAGCAGTAATATGTATTTGTATATGTATATGTATGATAAACCCTTAATTACTGAAATGCAAAATAAATGTGGTGCTATGATCTGTTACAGGTAATACATGAGAAAATACATTATACATTGGGTCCATTTCAAGACACCTTCCCCAATTCAGGCTTAAATACTGAGGTTCAAAACAATGAAGCTGTAATATTAACAGCACATTTTCTCTGTTTTTCTTTATTAAACATACATTTGGATCTGTATTCTTGCTAGCCGTGCCCATTCTGGACCCCTAGCCAATGTGAAACTTTCGGTTATTGCACTGTATCCATGGCAAACCGTTGTAATGAAGAACCTAGTTCCAGGACTCCTGGAGTACACTAAAAACTTGCAGGATCTCTAATGAGTGTTATAGAGATTTCATCAGAAGACAACATGATATGGGAGTGAGATGGGATTGTTCCTTAAAATCAGCTTACCTTCGCAGCATCCAGTATCTGTTTACAGTTGTCACTTCTGTTTTGCCATGCAGTGGTCCTTACACATGTCTTTGAAACCTGAAAGGAAAATCAAAAATATGCACAAAAACAAATAACAATTAGTAAAAATATATATATATATTTTTAAAGATAGCTGGTTGATCAAAAACTTCAGTACAGAAGGAACTGAAAATGTTGTGACTCATCAATAAAAATAAATAAATGAGAAGCTGAAAATATTATATACATTTTGTAAATAAAATTAAATGCTGTATTACTGCAACACTTTGAATATTTCCTTGCATATCCGCAATGCACAAAAAATTGGGAATATTATAATGTTTTTTTTGTTGTTTTTGAACTCCCATCAGCACATCTTCAGAGCAATCAACCACACAGCTCTGAAAAGGCTGATCAATAAGTCACTCACTTAAATACTCACCCTTCCAAAAACTATTTCACTGTGTCCAATTCAGTAATGTCTGTTATTTAGGCCTCAAATACTCTTTACATGCAGAGCTACACCTTTTTCCCCCAAGAGAGATAAAAGGCCTAACCATATAGAAAAGCACATGACATCATCATGTAAACAGTTTCTTATAGATATGTTCAATGCACAGGGATGAATTCCCAGAATAATGTTTATAAGTGTTTATCTTGAGCTGCTGGGTGTGCAGTATCTGTATTTTTCTAAATAGGACTTACTTCAACTGGTCAGGTAACATAACATGGAAAATGTTAACATTGATGCAGACAATTTAAAATGATATTAATTAAGGTGAAGATAAGTTGAAATGACCAGTTTAAGCAGAACTAGCACAAGAAACGAACAAAATCTAGATTTACTGACAAATAATGTATTTTACCCAAGACATTTCAATGTACTGAAAATACACTGCAAATTGCATAAAAAGAAGCCACAAGACATAGGCTACTTCTGAAGCTGAAGGGAAAAGATACCATTTATCTATCAAACAACCTGACATCTTTAATCAACTCCTATCACCAATTTGGTAATTTGTGAAGCATACATTACTAGTTGTTGCAGCTCATTAGAACCATTAAACAGTTAAATGAGTCATAGTGAAAAAAAAAAAAATCTTTACTAAAAATGCAAACAATTATATAAAATGACAAAATGAAAAGAGCAAAATCATTATATTAACAATGGTGTCTGATTTCCTCAGAAACACAGTAATGAGGCCTTGGATTTTCAATGCTCTCAGAAAGCAATTTATATTGGTGGGTCAGTGTAAAATTAATGCTATCTAATACCTCCAAGACTTCTGAAGAAACATTATCCTTTTCCTCATGGTCTATTAAAAAACAATACAAAAAAAACACATTTGATTATCAAGTTTAACTTCCAGTCTGACAAAAAGAAATACTGGCTATGTATTCAGAAGATCCAGGAAAACAGGTCAAAATATTAAAACATTTATAAAAAAATAATATTTAAAATGAAGAGCCACATCTTCTATCACCAATCATATAGGCTAGGGCAGTTAATAGGTAAATGACAAATGAAAGTTATCATAATAAAGGAAAAAAAAACATGTTATGTAACCTAATTTTCCTACTCATAGGCAAGTGTCTAACTTGTCTTCATTTTTTATGAATAAAACTACGTATTGTATAGTGAGTAATCTAAACCTTAATAAAAACCCGAAACAGGATTTAGAGGCTTCATTTTGCATACTGAATATACTGTTTTTCTGGATCCCTCTTTTTTTTTTTTTTGCTTTAAAAGAACCACATAGGCATGCGTATCTGGTTAAACTTCCAGAGTTGTCATACATTAACATACACAGGCCATATTGTCTAGGGCAGCAGTTTCCACATTCATGAATGCTTATATGTGAAGGAGTTTTAAGCAGTCCCACCTTCATGTAATAGTATAAAATGTGCAGATCTCCCTTGAATACAACTGAATTCATATTGTAATTCATGGCACTTGTGTCTTAAAAAAATATTTCAATCAATAAGATGATGGTCAATTAAATTCCTTACATGTTCCAAAAAGTCTATGGAAAGAAATACCTGCCCAAGTGACCGATACAAATCCTAGTTAAAGAGGTTATAACACAAATATTGGAGAAATTGAGTTAATTGTTTTAAAACTGAGCAGGGCAATTGCCTGGAAATCAGCAGCACTGGTGGCACTGCAAAGCTTATCTCCCAGTCCAAGTTGCAAAACAGGAACAACACGCGTCCTGACAGATACATCAGAGCTTCCACAGGGATGGGGGGTTAAACACTGGTCGTTCAAACAACCCATTAACTCCTAAATATCTGAATCAATAAATAGTTGACTGTGATGAAAAGCTCCAATTGAATGCACTTCATGGATCTGTCACTTTTAAAATGCTCAACACTAACTGGCATACGAATACGTATCTGTACGAAACTAAAATAAAAAGCCATCACAAAAAGAGAAAGAAAAACTACCAACCCAGCCCTGGCTCTGTTTAGTATACTCATTTATATGTATATGTACAATACACGACTTAAAATTACATTCATGTAGTAGTAGTACAATGTATGTAGCTGAGCAGTAGTTAATCGCTGTAAAACAACTTCAGGAGTACGGTATACCTGTGAATGTTGTAAAGACAGGTGCACATGAAACAGTCTTTATTATTGCATGCTTGTTGCTGTCAGTGAAACACAACACCATTGTTTCAGATGCAACACTGCCTTCAAGCTTTACAATCGCAACAGTCAAAACTGGTGAATAACATCGTTGCAGGCTTACGGACACACAGTTTATATCACTCCAGCATAACTTTTAACCCACATTTCGCCATCTCCGCGTTGGGTGAATGATGTGTCCTTGTGACTTACAGACAGACAGCACCGGTGCTCCTCTTACCTGGAATGGGTGCTGCTGTCTGGGATATGCGCTGCTTTTCGGCTCATCCCGGTGTCTAAGGATGTGATAGGAGCTGCTCTGCTGCAGCAAAAGGGCCAGTTTTCTTCTTTGGTAGTGAAATCCACATTTTCGGGGAACTAAAAGCAGCGCCATGTTGAGCCAGAGAGAGGCAGGTCAGGAGAGACACTGAAGTATTGTGGGAGGTGGTTCCGCGAGCCCCACGTCAGGAAACAGGCGCCATTTTGGCTCAATCGGAAGGCAAACACCCGCTGTAAATTCTTATTCACATCAGTCAAGATGTACAATGTTCAGATCCATTGTACAATACAGCAAGCGCCAATGAGTGGTTTATCTGAGTGGTGGTTTGTGCAGGAATGACAACATCTGCCAGGCAGCAACTGCAGTGGATCTATTTACACTGACCATAGAAAAGAGCAAGGTGAAATCTTGAATGTAAACCTTATCGAGCCTAAACTATGAGATCTACATACATATCTATAGGCTACCTATTACCTTAAATTAAAAATATATCCCTGACTAGTTATAAACTGGGGGAGCGCAGTTGGACGCATATGCGCCGCAGATCTGCGCGGGTCTGCGCTGCTCTATCAATGGGAGCCGTGAGATTCTGCACAACTGCGCAGAACTGCGGAAATCTGCGCTACAAGACTGGGAGCATGGTGCTTTTTTTATACAGTCATTTCGGTATATAGTCTAACCCCGACCCAGCCTAATGAATACTAACTCTGAGCCTAACATTATCTATAAAAGGTAACTGTAATAAGGCGAGCTTCTTAAGCTTAGACTAGAGAGAGATTTAAGGATGGGTTCTGGTTGTTATTTACTCCCATTAGTTTCCAATACGTGCTTATGTATAATACAAAAGGTGGAGTTGTAAGATGATTATATATCATGCATTTGAAGATATAACCTGTGTCAAAAGAATTGCATTAGTAGGGAAGGCGCTGTGATGGACTGCAGTTGCAGCCACTCAGGGAGCAGCTCGTCCCAGGGAGCAAACATCCTGTTTCTCAGTTGCACTTCCTCTCCAGGCACAGACTGCCAGTGACGAGTGCAGTTACATCCATGGCCGAGGGGACACGTTATTTTATGTGTTGATATCTTTGAAAGCCAGCTGGACGTCGGTAGACAACACGGGCACCAGTTTCTGTTCTATGGAAACGTATTTTGACTGCGGTATCGCCACTGATAAGACCATGCCTTGCCAGAACCAGCAGCTCAACAACAGTGCCAACCAGGAGCATGCTGTGTTGAGCAGCACCAAGCAGGTCAGGTTTGCGAGCAATAGCAATAGTGGCATCTCAGCACTTTCCAACGGGGAAGTAGAGGAAATCACTGAAACGGGCGAAACTGACATCAACAACGAAATACTCCAGGAGATCGGATCGCAGTTGAAACTACTCCCTTTGAATGACCAAATCCGAGAGTTGCAGACCATCATTAGAGACAAGTGAGTCTGCTTCATCATGTGCGTAAGCGAGACGACGAGCATCGTGCCCTCGTTGGCGCGGTGTCTGACGTCACTGCGGATGACAGGCGTAGTGTCAAAGTAGCGAGATGGTAGATACATATACACACACATATATATATATATATACATTATAATTGAATCGAGGGTGAAATGTAGGTTGTTTGGTAATTCATGAAAGCTTAGCTAAATCAATATAACGCATACAGGATAAAGGCTTTGCAATCACCTCTAATTCTGTTTTTCCAATTTAATAATGTTGGCATATGCACAATACAAGTTTTGACCATCGTTAAGCAACTTAACTACGTAACAGCACGATCTGCCACCAAAGCTGTTTTCTTCCACGTCAATCCATAGACATGACATGAAACATGTTAACAGCTGTAGATGTTTTATTTTCAAATGATGTAACTGGATCTGTCTTTCTGTATCTTAATACAAATACAATAGGAAATCATGTGAAACCGAATTGCTAACTAAAAACTAATGACACAGTACCTTCACAGTAAATAAAACAAATGCCTATTCCAGGACTAAAATGACTATTGAAACAAGGCTTGGAGGTGAATGGGATGGACATTTGTAGTTCATACCAGACTGAAAATAGGCAAGTTAGCATGGCTTCCTGTAATTAAATGGTTGGAAATTAAACTCAATAAGATAAAAAATAAATACATAAAAAAGTAATGGTGTCAGCAACTGTGAATTTGAATTTCAATTATTTATATAGGCCAATATCATACAAAAGGATAAAAGGTTATTTAAAAATGATTGAATCTATTTCTGGAGAAAAAAAATCATAATCCTTTTTGAAAATAATGTTGAATATTGTGTAACTTTGAATAGAGCTTGTGAGCAGAATGACATTTCAATGTTGACATTTCACAGAAGACAGCATCTATAAGGTATATTTAGCTGGAAAAAAATCTGTTTGATTTGTGTTATTCTATATTCCATGCAATCCTGATTTAACATATTTAGTCCAGGGATTATTAACCAGACATATCCCAGCTCCAATCTACTGAGTGAATCTTTCAAATGTATTGTTTTTCCCCTAATAGAACAACCAGCAGAGGGGACTTCGTATTTTGTGCTGATCGACTGGTAAGTAGTCAAGACAACACAATATATGATTGTTTACCTACTTTTTCTTTATAAATGCATGCATGTACATATATATGTTTACATTTGTGATGCAGAACAATGAGAGGATGTTCTTGCAAAGCCATTCAATCCAAACCTGAGCTCTGGTTTGTGTAGAAAGGTTATGTGTGTCCTGTTGTTTATTGGAACGATGAACTCATGTTGCCTACAGATCAGACTAGTGGTGGAAGAAGGACTCAATCAATTACCATACAGTGAGTGCACAGTCACCACACCCACAGGTGAGCTAACAGGCCGTTCTGTTTTTTTTTGCCATTACTCGTTTTGCTGAATTGCAGTGCAGGTGTACAGAGGTTTGCATGTGAAAGAGTGAACTGAAAATCATTCATATTCATGCAATATATCACAAAAAAAAAACATTTTAATCAAAATAAACAAATCAAGAGCATGTGCAACTGCCAATTTTTAGTCTGTTAATAAGGATTTTACCAAATAGTAACTTTACTTCCCAAATAAGATTAACTATATTGTTGGGTTTTTTGTAACACGTTATAATAAAGGGCACCAATTCATAATGATTTAATGCATGAATCCCCACAGGAATAACCTCCAAATGCCTCGTGCACTTCCACTGATGTCTGATGTTGATCACAAACCCTGACCCTCACCATGTGGACCTTGTGATTAACAGATCTCAGATGAAGGATTCTTTAAAAATACACTTGAATTTATTTGAGCAAATCAAACATATGTTCAAAGATGATACAAATGATTTTTTTCTCTGAATTGTTTATGTACCAGTGCCTTGATAAGCACCCTCTAGTCGTGCTTTCTAGAACAGATGGTATTTATCTTATGCTAGTGATGTATATGTGTACATTACTTTTTTGTTTGTATAACAGGAAAAGCAGTTGCATCACCAAACTTGGAGATGGGAGGTGGGGGCTGTGACATCCCAGTCCGTTCTGTGACCTTCTCCTCTCTCTCCCTTTAGGGCACAAGTATGATGGGGTCAAGTTTGAAAAGGGCAATTGTGGTGTCAGTATCATGAGAAGCGGTAAGAGTTTATCTGACAAGAGATTTTTGGAAAAGAGCATTTCGAGCTGCCTTTATTCTGTATGATCATTTAAAGTTAGAGCTTAAATAGACTGGCATAGATAGAAAAATACATTTGCAAGAGATCATCTCAACATGAATTTCAGTCCCTGTTATTTGACTGATTTTGTTACCTGTACAATTAACTGCTACTGCTGAGACTAAATTGTGTGCATTGATGACAAGTCTAGTAATCCAGGTTATTTAAATCTTAATCTAGGTTATTTAAGTAATCAAAGCAGCAGCCCTGATACTGCTCCTGAAGGGATCCACTGTACCTTATTTTTTTGTATTTAAGGTAGTTCTCCGGATTTAATTGATTTTGCGCTTGACCCATCTGATGCTCCGGTGTCATTGCAGGCGAAGCGATGGAGCAGGGGCTGAGAGACTGCTGCAGATCCATCCGCATCGGCAAGATCCTCATCCAGAGCGATGAGGAGACTCAGAAAGCCAAAGTGTACTATGCCAAATTCCCCCCAGACATTTACAGGAGGAAGGTTCTGCTCATGTACCCGATACTCAGTGAGTATTTTCTGCTGCCGTAGCTCACTGGGTCGGGCGCGAAATGTGGCGCCCAAGCCGGCTCATGCAACGGACAGGTTGGAATGATTTATCAACCAGAAATGTAATGGTCACACTCAGTGAGGCTCACCATAAGATCAAGATTACAGCTTAGTAGTAAGATATCTTTATGTGCATGCTGGTTCACATAGGAAAATAAATAAATACTGCTGTATCAGTGTTCTCCAGTTCCCTTTAAATTTGCTGAACCGCAAAGATTGCTTGTATTGCAAATAATTCCTATCCATCGTTTCAGAGAACTCTTTTCCCCAGCTAGCTTGGAGCATGCAGGTATATCATTAGATTCTCATCAAGTTGACCTTGCTCGTTTAGCATTATTTACCCAGGCACATGAGTAAAAATAATGTGCACTGTAACATTAATATTAGTAGTATTTTTGAGTATGAAGCCATTATCTGTCTAATATATATATTTTATTGGATTTGTCCTAGGCAGGTCATGTCTTGAATCATTGTTATCTTTTGAAATAATCTTAAATGTATATTTGAATATTTGAGAACAGTAACAATTTAGATGAAAGCTGGGGCTGTACTTCAGTGGAGTCTCATAATTTGCAAGATAACTTTCTGGGGGTAGTTAAAATAAATCCCATAATCATTGATACAAGCAAGACAATTTAAACTCAAACTTAGGATGCTGTTGTATGACAGTGTGCTGTTTTAGTTTCACATATGTAAAACTGTCCTTTTAGGTACTGGTAATACAGTGATTGAAGCGGTCAAAGTGCTCATAGAACACGGCCTACAACCTAAACATATCATACTGCTCAGCCTCTTCTCTACACCTCATGGTAAGTAACTACACCCTCCCATCTAGTCTTTTTGCATGACATTTCCCTTCAAAAAGATCATAAAACCCCCCAAAATGTTATTCCTCAAATTGAGAAACTGTCTCAGTCAAGTGTTGTATGTGTACAGTCTAGAATACATGTTGTTTTCTCTGTCTCAGGTGCAAAGTCAATCATACAGGAATTTCCAGAAATCACAATCCTGACCACCGAGGTACATCCTGTGGCCCCAACACATTTTGGACAGAAATACTTTGGCACGGATTAGCAAGTGAGGTATTTGTGTTGCAAATGCCATCAAATATATCCTGTTGACTGTCTGTTTTACGTTTGTTGCTCTTAAAGAGAAGCTTTGTTGACTTGCGGTGCCATTTTGTGGATCTACTCTTTATGCCTGATCTTATATCAATTACTCTGGAACATAGCCAAGCATTTCTCAAAAAGCACATTCCACACGAGTCTCAGAAAATGGTGTGCTTGTATGGATTGCTGAGTGCTGTATGCCGTCATCGTATTTATTGGTTTGGGAGACCTTTTGTAGTTTGTTGCTTTACATTAAAATAACTAAATGTTTTTTATTTATATTTGTTTTTCTGGTTTATTTCCTTCAATTTCCATGCAAACCAAGTACGAACCGAGCTGCAATGACACTAGAAAAAACAAAAAAGAGAATTTTCAGATTCTTACATATGAGAGTTAAAAAAAAGTGCTCTGTTCATAAACAAAACTGACAATACTTTTAAGGTTTTAATATGTCAGCAATAGCTTAATTAAGACTGACAAGACGCTACACCATTGTCAGGGAAAGCTGTGCCTCTTCACAGTGACCCTACCATCAGACACAATAATAGTACATTATCTTTAGGGACTTCAGTATTTGACAGTTTGTAAACCAAAAAGTAAAATTAAAATCTATACTTACCTGATATGCACGGTTATATGTGATTGTCACTCTGTTCTATGCCATCACCTTGACAAGTCCCCACTGGCTATACTGCCAAATTCCTCTTTGTGAGCTGGCTGTGGGTTCCAGTGCGAGAATTGCTACAAAATAATCGGCTCCCAAATTTACGGAAATTACTGATAACATGTAAGCTGCGGATTATAGCCTCTACTTTTGAGGGAACCCAGTATAAATCCTTAAACCACAGCAGAATAAACCCTTCTATTCTGTGTAGCACAACTACTGTACAACACAAGATAGCAAAACTGTGCGGGGGATTCGGGAATAATTTTCACTACAGAAAAAAAAAAACGAGGTCACGAAAAAACAGGCAGGAGAATTTGTCAACCTAGTCCTCTGCAATACAATTTCCATAAAACCAGTAAGCAGTGAGAAGATCATACTACAGTCTTGTGCACTAAGAAAACATCATTATGTAAGTATTGTATAATCAACAGCTTTTATTTGTTTGTAACAAATGTAGGATCTTGATTTAGGAAGGCAATAGGAAGCTTTCCTGAACAGAATGATCACATTTTAAATAAACTGCCTGACTTTCAATAAAGCATATATATAAAAAGAAGCTTTGTAGGTTTTGCTGAAAACAAGAAACAGATACTATACATACCACCTTCACAAATGAGAAGTGTTGACATACATACAAAAGGAAAATTTTATATATTTTTATGACAGACAAAAGGTAATAAACATTATTTTGAGTTAAGAGATACAGGACATGCTTTAAAAGTGACATTACTGAGGTTCTAATAAGGCTGACATCTTCGGTAAAAGTCCAGTGCAGTAACACAATGCTTGTTGGTTTTGAGGAATAGTTGGAGTCACCCTCAGTATGACCTTATAACAGGAGTTGGAACCCTTAGCAGTCCACCCACCCATCTACCACAGCAGTAATCTTACTCATTTTTATTTTAAATTAAAATAAATAAGGAATATGCTACTTAAAATAAGGTTTCACCCTGGTTGAGGACAATAGTTATGCACTGTAGTGTGCTTTCACAGTCTCTATCCTTTTGTATTCCATTAACTATGTTCACTTGTACATTCATACAAGGTCAAATCATCAATGTGACTGACTTTTCTGGCATTAATTTTATTTTGTATATAAAAGGTTTTAGACATTGTAATTTAAGATAAAATTAAACATTTATTAGGGGACTTTAATTACGGTTATCACAAGAACTGTTAACTTTAGCACCAACGCAAGCATGAACCCTATGTTCTAATCTGGGCATTACAACAAAATCAAGATCGTTAGATAGTGGTAGTTTTTCGGCATTCTCGATGACGTAAAGCAGATGTACACTGAAACACAGAGACTGAATTACAGGTATGTAGAGTAACACACAGTTTTTAGATATCTTCAGAACATATTCTTATAGAATACTGGAGTACAAATGTTATTTAGTGATAGAGAAATCCCCCAAAAAAACATTTAATCTTGAGGAAAATGAAGCAGAAAACAAATGTGGTACAGTACAATTAGTCCAAGTACAGTAATACAGACACACTGTCACAAAATAAACAAGGTAATAAAATAAAGTGTTTGTTGGAGGGAGGGGCATACTTGAACACCAGGTAAATTACTTTACAAGCATCAAAACAAATACACCATATAAAGTCCAGTATAAATAACAGTTTTAAAACTGAGTAAATATGGAGTTAGATATCCATGTGTAAAGCAGTTGTAAGTGGTTTGGTATATTTTATGCTACCTTTTAGCTTAATTAAAACATTAATTCAAGCCATCAATGATTAGTGACCCTGTAGTTTTGACTAAAAACCCCACTGACTTTTTTTTTTAATTATTAACCCCCCTCCCAATCAGTCTCTTCCAGACAGCCATGAAGATTGACAAAAGCCTACTCTTCTGAAGTGGCAGAGATAACATAAGACTATGTTAGTCAGCAGCTACAATACAGCTACTGTGTAATACAATTATCCTTTACTTGTTATAAATTACTGTTAAAACAACACCATCATCATTATTGTGGATGCCATGAGTACACAAGTAAACATTAAACTCTACAAGTATATCACGTACAAACGCCAGAGCTAGTACCTCATGAATGAGAAGAGTAATCCACTCAAATATTTTAACTGGTATATAACTAATTTTGCATGTAAAAATGTAATTCTGTTTATCAGGCAATGCCTACTGTAACCCCTAAACATCTTGTTTTATCAGATATATAGTTAAGTGATTTAAAAAATATATTAAAAATATATCAATATTATAACAGCTGTATTTAATCCTAATTTGGAAAAGCATTTCACTATTGAAAGTGACTCATACCATTCATTGGAATCATTGGAAAGTCTAGACAAATTTCTCTGCCCACAGATACACGGCAAGGTTAGTAAATCACCATAAAGCAAAGTCCCAACTGCATGAATTCCCTGTCTCTTCACATAGTAAACTGCTAGTGAGGATGCGTGATATATGATGCACGCTGAGTGGAAAATAAGATTTTTTTTTTTTTTTTCAAAGCAGGAATGCGACTTCAAATGCAATTTCAACTCTGGCAAATCAGATTTCTGAAACAAATGAAATATCAGTTAACGACTGTTTGAGCTGAGGTATGAAATACTGTTGCTCTTCTATTCTCTCTCTGGATCCAGAAACGTTTCAGATGCAGTCAAAGCAATTCTTGGGCAAGCCTATGACAAAGTGAAGGCCACATGCCTTTATCCAGGATATTGTACAGCATCCCTTGCTCAAGAAAAACCTGTCCTGTTCCCATGAGTAATATAAAAAACAGATAAAACTGGATTAAAAATAAACAGCAATAATAGAATACTTGAATTGCACCAGTTCTTCAACACTCAGCTGGTTTCTTCTTAAGGGTTGCTTGGAAATGTTCAGTAGCTGGAATGCGTCAACTTAAATTGACTGTTAAAGCAGTACCTTTCATTTCTCCTCTTGTTTTAGTTAACAGTCTTTAAGACTTTTTTCCCCTAGATGGATAAACAAGGAAAAACAGATCAGCATCTACCCTGTGGGCTCTGATTCTACTTTGAATAGAACAATGGTCTAAAATCAGCACTCACATTGCTTACATAAGAGTAAGAGCAGAATATTGGTAAAAAAGCTACTTTCAAATTGCAGATTCTAACTAAGATTTATATGAACTCTTCATCCTGTGATAATGAAGACTCTTTTTGTTGACCTCTGAAGGGCTGTATTGTTATGCTTTCCCCTTAGAAATCACCTTTACATATTGAATGCATTCCAAAAAGAGTGCAAATCCTGCAAATTTCACAAGAGATGTCCAGTGAACTCACCAGTCTTTGAATATAAAGCCCCTTAGACAGTCTCCTATGTCTCCATTTCTATGGTCACTGAAGGATCTGTTTGAAGTGCTAAGACACAAAGCAAAAATATGAAGTTGGTGGGGAAAAAATTCTGTAAGAGAAAAACTCACTTTATTTCTAGCAACCGTGACAAAAGACATGGGTACAATTCTTGTATAAGACCTCATTTCTGAGATTACCTTGATTAAAACAGTTTATTGAGAAATTCCTCAAGGCTATGGTGTATATAAACGTAAAGTGTAAATTAGATTCAAAAATGTTCTGCATGTGTAATTCCACTTGGTGGCAGTAGAAACCCATGTTGCTAAACTGCAGTATGTGATTGTGAAACCAAACAAAAGTATGATTTAGGCTTAAACTGATTTTTAGGGCCATTTATGGAACCCATAAAAAAATCTGAATCCCTTAAGTATTAATAAAACATGAAAACAAGTAAAAGACCATACATATCCTGTATTTAATCCTCACTAGTGAAGGATTACAACCGAACTGTTTAAATAATCCTTTCAAATTAAGATTTTCGAGATATCTTGCACACAATTTTGTGGTCACAGGAAAAACTGAATACATATACAATACATATTTTATGCTTTAAACCTTATTTGTAAAGTTTTTTTTTTCCAATGAAAAAGAGAAGTACAAGTAAGTTATAAACACCAGAAAAAACAGCAACTTTGCTTTCTTACGTATATTAGCAACAACCTCTTCTGAGATCCACAAGCAAGTAAAATGAGCTCAGGGAAACTTAATTCCCCCAAAGGAAAAGAAAGGTGATACTCTTTCAATTTGTAACAGATAAAGTATACAGGAAATTTGAAACCCTGCTGTACCATCACAGCAAAGATTAGTATCAGATCAGCCGACACTAACAAGACCCGTGATCTCAGTCATCCATCTTCCAAATTACAGTTAAAATTACAGAGCTCCTCCTGGGAAGTGACAGTAATACAAGCTCTGTTTGCAGTGGTGAAATCAAGAGTGTTTGAAACTGTCCCCTTTTATAAGCATATCATCTCTGTAATCCAAATGGATGTCAATTGTATGGCTGCATTTCCAACATTTCCAACACTACTAGCAAATAAACATGAATACCCCACATGATGGCCCATGCAAAGGTTTCAAGAAATTAAATCCAGTTGCCTGCGATAGTGTCTCAATGTGGCACAAAGACTAGGAAAACCAGATCCGATACCCATGATAGTAAAATACCTTTCAAAAATTATCCCTATTCATTCACACCTTGTCTGAAGGCTGCCTTTCATTAGGTGATCAACATGAAGATAACAGAGAACACTATCTGTAATTGCAGAGTGCTATATCAGAAAATGCAGGAAATTAAGATATTTTCATTGGCCTGGTTGCTCCATGAAATGTATAAGCCTTCAAAATCACAGGTGAACAATCGCTTCTCAGCTACACGATCCTTCTAGGTCATTTGATTGATTTCTTTGCAGTTGTAATTCGGCAGTTCTCCCAATGGTCATTTAGATTAATTACCTGAAGCTCAGCACATGTAACTGTGAACCAGCTTATTTTTCTAATTACTTTCCCCCCATTTCACGTTGTCAGATGGCTCAACTTACCCGAGCTCTCTTCATCCGATCCCCCCTCGTCCCACTGCTCCTCATTAGCTAACAGAGGATTTCGGGATTCATTCACACACCGCATGGGGAAGAAGTGGCCGTCACCCAGGCTAAAGTCACCAGGTAGACACATGGGAGAGGACAAACATTAGGAGAGTGTTGTGTGAAGACTGGAAATGGAACATCTAGATCTTCCATCACCGACCAAAAATGCAAGACAAACTAAAACCCTTCCTGTCTACTGACACTGCTCAGGGTGTAGACGACTGGGTTGTGAACCACCATTGTCCCCAAGGAGTGACTCTGAGAGACCTAATCTTAGGCTGCTCAATCTATCTATTAGGTACACAGGTGTAGAGATCCAGTTTTATAATTTATGAGCACAATTTTCTAATACAGCATGCATATTGCTATGCTGTTTAAACAAAGGAATTTGATTTTCTTTATGATAATACATTCCTTGTTCACTTCTCATCCAAACACCATTCTATTGACCTTTCAAATATGCATGGGATTTTTTGTTTGCTTTTACTCAGACCTACCTGGAAGACACAGGTATGAACCAGTATTTCTTGTCTTCTCCAAACACCTGCTGCAGATTTTTTCGAAAGCCAACATTAAAGCCATTTCTGTCAGGCCCAGTCTGAAACACTGGAGAGGAAAATGCCTCTGGGATGAAAACAAACAATAGAATATTATACAAGACTGTGTGCATCATTACAAAGATCGTTACAAATCATAAAGCTTTACAAAGTACCAGGAGCTTAAAACCTTTCACAAATAGCCAGATAACCTCAGTGGTTTTATGTGTTACATAACAAGTGGTATTTTCACTCCAGGGATGGAAGTAATGTGTATAATTTTAATAATTCTGAGTTTCTGTGAGCCTTGTACGGAGGGTGGCATGGCAGCACATAGGGCACTCTTACCTAGCGTGGATCTGTTCTTAGCCACCAACCAGCAGTGGTAGACAAACAGAAACATGAGACTCACAAAGAACATGAGAGCAACAAACATTAAGAATAATACATGGAACTTGGCATGTCCATTGGGAAGCTCGCCCTGTGGGAAAGAAAAACAAAAAATTTAGAAATTCATCAAGACTCAAGGGCTCCCTCAGCAATAAATACTTACGTGAAAAGTCCAATATCCAAATATTTCAAAAAGCTTCAGCATGTTGCCAAATTACTTGACAATGTTCCAGATTTCAGCTGCTAAATCTCTGACATATTTCAAGCATCTTCTGCTGAAGAAGTTAGTGTAAGAGTAAGAGCACTGATGTTTGGAAAATTAACTGAATTTGGAACCAGTTAATCTGGGCATGATAAACAAGGTAAGATACACAAAAGATACAGAGCCACGGTGACTTTGTTAACAAAACTGGTATATTTTAAAATGAGGGAGACCTCATTTTTAACACCCACAACTCCACAAAAACTTGGTCAATTGGGAGTGGCCCCCATGGGGAATCCTGGCCACAGCTGACTAAGGACATACCCCATATAAAATGGGGGAATGATCTCTAGACTACAAGGTTCAATGTCAAAGAAGCTGAATTTTCTCATTTAAAAACTTAAGAAAACAAAATAGCGTCACACTTACTGCCCAAAACTTGATGAAATACCGAAATACTGTTGCAGCAATATAGATGCAGTAGATCATGGAATAAGCGAGGAACAACAGGAAAAACTTGTAGTTCGAAAAGCAAACACAGTTATTCACCCTGTATAAGAAGAAAGTAAAAGATATTCAGCAGGCTGGTGAAATGCTCAATGATTTTACTGTAGAACATTATATGGGGAAATGTAATAAATGCAATAAAAATAAACTGTAATTTGTGTAGTTGTTTAATATACATCTAAATTGAGTTACTTCTATAAAATTGTAACTGAACAATAACATAGTAATTGTAGTTCCAAATGTCAACACCAGGTCTGATTAAGTCAATCAACATGCACATTCGTCTTAATATCTGAATTTTCATTAATGTTCATTCAGCGATTTGTTTGAAGTAAACATGTAAAAGATGATAGGATTCCTGAACCTACCAAGGACAATGATGATCCATTTTCAGAACACACCTGTAACAAACCACACAACAAGGCACACTTTATAAATTTAAATCAAAGGTTTAACAGTTGCCTATAGTTTTATGTTGTAAAATGTAATTTGTCTTAAATCTCAGATTGTGATCTGGGCCCCACAGGCTTGGGGAAGAAAGGTCCAGAGGGGAAAATGCATTATTCAATGTGTGTGGGTGGTTAGACAAATTACACATAGGCGTGGTACTAAAGAGGGAAAATCCTGTCTGTCCAATCTGCGATCTACAAATCTTAAAACACTTTCCCATATTGCGTATACTCAGCTTCTTAAAAGAACCTCACTTGGGTTTGATCCTCTATTAAATGAGAAGTTGGATGAGCTGTAACTAGCACTTAAGGCATCCATTTCCCTTCTCTGGACTGCACCACTTCAAACTGGATACTGGAGACTCCACCCCACCAAGAGAACCCACAAGACTTAAAATAATTATGGGATTCACCATGTTAAGGCTAGAAAAGGAGGGTGCAACAGGGAACACAAGAACAAAAAGCGTATTATTTATTGATCTATCATATGATGAGTGCATCACTTTGCTCCATTGTTTCATACTTTGTTTTTCATTAGTGATTAAATAATGCCTCGTTACAAAATGTGTTCAGCCAGTACAGACTAATCAAACACTGGGTAAACTGAAATGAAGGCCTGCATGACTACATACAATTAGAAAAAATACGAAATAAAGAAGAAGACAATACTTGGAAACAAATTCCTACAGGGCTGCAATCCAGCATGTATTAGAAGTGTCTCTGAATGATCAGCACCATTAGAACTGGAAAATGTTAACTTGGTTCAGGTGGAATGGAAACTTGAAGACACTGCCGGCCTCCTGGATCACAGCTGTACAATCCTGCCTTAAATAGTTTTCAAATAGCTCTCCTCTCTGGGCATGTTACCTTCAACTTGACCTAACCTGACCTAACCCGACCTAACCTGTCCTAACCTGTCCTTAGCTTTCCATGGGTTGCTTATTATGAAAACAACAGAAGCACACACCTTGATTTTTGTCATCCAGTGACTGTACTTCTAATTATCAATCCAAATCACACACAAATGTATACAGCACACACTTAAAAAAAGCATGCCGAAGACAGATCTAGTAAAGAGCGCAGACTTACATTTCACAGACTGAACAGTGATGACACCGATCTGGCTTGATTAACTGGCATCGGTCGCAAAACCTGACCGCTGCAAACACAATGAAAACAGCTGCTATCAAGTCATTCCGTTTTAAATCAAGATTCATGATTGATCTGCATATTGGAACTGTAACAAAGTATAGTACACATGATAATATAAAAAATACAGTGGTTGAGGCAAAACACTATAATTGTATAAATAATTGTGTTGGTTGGAAATTATTTAGCACCCTAGGGGTTCCAAGAACAGACACTGGAATAGAGAGAGGCAGAAATCCCTCTGTATTCCCCTCCTGACAGAGAAAACACCCAACAACCTTTCTACTGTATTGGCTGAATTTTAGACCAATGAAATGAATAATCATCATTATGCTTTAACTAAGCCCTTCTGTATACATGTGTTCAGGGCTGGTAGATCTTTGTTAATTTTTCAGCTTAAAGTTAAAGCCAAGTTTCAAAAGTATCACTTGGTATAAAAAAAGATTGAGAAGAAAGTATGTTGTATACACATGAACTCTCACAAGCATCAGTCGGTACATTTCTGAAGGTTGTCAGGCATAACATTTTAAGAGGTTATTCCTTTTCCCCCTTACCATAGATTTACTAACATTTACATTTTATAAATTTAGTCAACCAAAATAGGACAAAAGCTCACCAACACATTTCCTTTTCACTGGCCTTTAGCTAGGCCTATTATTTTGGAACAGTTCTGTAACATGGCTTCAAGCCCAATACAACCACTCACCAGATGCCACCTTATATTTCTGAGTAACTAAAGGAAGTAGGAAAGAAACAATGTATTCAATCTTACAAAGTGAAGATCCGGTCCCTAGTTACATATTCAAAGTTTGTCTTTGAAAGAAAATTGAATATAATGGCAAAATGACTGGTAATTGCATTCTCTCTCATCTAATTTTAAATGAATCCTTGTGAACAAGGGAAAGAAAATATGAAAAAATCAAGAATTTAGACAAGTGAACTGATAGCTATTATACTGGGAAATACAGATTTCGTTAAGATCAGTAAAATAGCCAAATTATATTCATTATAGTTTATCTTGAAGAAACAACAGCAATCAGAGTTAATATTCTCATCAGCACTGTCATGACATCATTCATGCATTTCATTCTTGAATAAAAGATGCATGCGCTGTTCATTTTTCATTTTCTTTTTTTTAATGGTTCTGCAGAGTCATAGCCCAGGCTAGAAATAGAGTTTGGTTGCTCAAACAGGTGTGAAATTACAGGCACTATTACTGAATTATTATTATTATCTTGAATTGTAAGTAAAGATTTATTTTTACACTTAGCAAGTTTTGTCATTTTAAGTTAAAGCTGAGAAAGTCAAACACTGAGAAATTAGTCCATTTCACTTAAGGAATGATAAAAACAATTTACCACATAAATCACTTTAACTGGAAAAATGTCAGAAGGACAAAATTCAGTTCACATCTGATATAATGTGTCTTTGTATCATTTTCACAATCTTCTCTCACACAACAATTTCCTCTAACTTGTTGTGCAATTTTTTGTACTACAGAAGCACAACACCAACTACAGCATGAAAAATGTGTGGTCTCTTTCAGCGATTTATAAAGATGCCTGTGCTTACGTTTCTTGTAACACTAACTGCAATTGTACCAGAAAACAGTACAGTGAAAATGCTCTTTTAATAAAAATTCACATTCAGAGCTGCACATTGCTACAATGCTGAATCAAATGGTGTCCCAAGTTGTTTTTTATAGCGGTAATACAGTGGTTTTCAAACCGGTACTGGAGTACCCCCCGCCCTGCTGGTTTTTGTTCCAATTTAGGTCTTAATTGCTTAATTGAATCCTTAATTGACCTAACAAAGCAAATATACCATTCAATTAAGTAATTAAGACCTGGGTTGGAACAAAAACCAGCAGGGCAGGGGGTACTCCAGGACCAGTTTGAAAACCCCTGCGGTAACAGAATGGCCATAAAATGTATCTCTCTCTATCACTTACTCTGTATTCTTTAAAGAAACATAAATAATATTAAGAAAAATACCACGTGACATTTTAACAAATTAATTTGGTTAAAATCTGAGAAATGGTAAACCTCACTCTGTAGACTAATCTTGGTATTATACTTTCAAGTGGGTCACCTTGGAAATAACTGGCCAGATTTCCTGCTCTCAGTACAGAAAAGACAGATGCTTTTGGGCTTTATGTAATGGATGGAAGGATTGCATGGATTGACAACAAACTAGCCATGGGTTTGAGAAAGTGTAATGAGACGAGACCAGCTTTCATTTTCTGGAATGGTGTAAATCAATGACCAACATAGAAAAGTAAACCATGTCATTGGTTAGGATTGAAGAAGATTTTCTCTTTTCTTTTCTAACCTGGCCCTGTGGCATAAACCCAATCGGCCCACAGCTGCAAGCTTATTTGAACACGGTTATTAAAATAAGGTAATGAACAGAGAAAATGTGAATTTCAGCTTGAGCGGCCAATTGCTCAAATGTGGGTGTTGAATCTGGTAACTTCAATATTGATTTTAGATACAGATTTTGTTGCTCTGATTAAATAAGCCTTTTATGGCAATTTTACACTTGTTATAATAATCAGATAGAAGTAAACCGAAGAGATGGAAAATGAATGTAAAGACTCTCGAATTGCATTTTCAGACGCATGTACTTGTTTTCATATTCTGCTATTTTGTTTAATTTGTTCCCTTGAGCTCCTAAAATAAACAGCTATGGACACTGATTTACCCATCTTATGACACATTTAAATCAGAAAGTGATTGAAAAGCTTAATACAAGGTATTACTTTTCTTTCCTGTATCTAATTTCTTAATTGTGCTGTACGACTCCGGTAGTGAATGTTCTCCAATGCTTATTACAATGTTATAACAGCCCCCAGAAAGTAAATCTTGTAAATGTTATTCACCTCCAGAGGCTGCACGTGTGAACACTGGGAGCTTCTTTGCAATATCAAGCAGAATCTGTTTTTGTACTTCTGGTCTCTCCTCCATTTCATATCTTTCTTTGTCCGAGTAGGATAGATGGAACTGGAATAATAAAAATAAAAAAACACCATAATGATATGAACTGGAATAAAAATCATCAATAACAGGAGGGGCAGGGGGTATAAAGGGGAAGTAAAGGATACACAGAAAGTGGATATACCAAAAATACCATCAGGCAGATATAAGCATAAAGAAATAGAGAATCTGAAAGAATGAGAATACATCCTAAAAATCTGCATAAATGTTACCTTTTTTGAAGGTGAAGATGGGGGTGTAAAGATAGACTTCCAATACGTCCAGGCAAACATTGTAAAACAAACATGGAACACCAGTATATAGGCAACTGTAAAGGAAATCAGAAAAAATTTACTTCCACAATTCTGGATCATTCATAGGCGACATGGGGTCAAATGCAAATACAGATATAAATGTTTCCCCATTTTATAATTGTGAATTTGAAAAAGCCAAATGTGGTATTTTCACAACAGAAACAAATGCAAATATTTGACTTACAACAAATGTATTTTAAATAGTATTCAACATAATAGGAATTAAGTTACTTACTACCCTACACAAACATTAGTACAAGTCATGTTTTATGTGAATTAATTTGGCAGTTGCTCTTATCCAAGGTGACTTACAAGGTGTACAGTTATACAATAGTAGCATAAACACAGTAATCATGTAGTTAGGTGTGCTTAATTTCAATGTTTATTTCTGCTGTGCCTACCTGCCAATAAGTATAATAATTAAAGTGGAGAGCAAATCTCATTAGTTGAGTTTTTGAATAAGTGAGTTTTATTGAGATGTCCTACCTCATTGTTTAGCCTAAATATAAACTTTGCAGGCTGTGAGTGTTGGGTCTTTCAAATTGCATAATAAAATGGCTCGAATTCAAATTTCAGTCCGCTTGTTTGCCAGTGACCACATGATTGACCAGGAATTTTGCACTGCAGCACAATCTACAACATTGTTTCCCAGGTACTGTCACTGTGCTCAGAGCAAGGCAATGTCTGGGTTGTGAGCGCAAAAGAGTATTCTGTGGACACCCCGATATATATCTCCTTCTCATAGAACTAATAAAATTGTTTTTGAAGTGATAATGCAAATAGTTAAGGGAAAAAAAGGTAATGAATGCATTCTTCACTCACTTCTTCACTTTCACCATTTATTTCAAATTGTGTGGAATGAGGAAATAAATTGGCTTTCATTTTCTGGCCTAGAATATTATGAAACCAAAGATTTCACCAAAATAACCCATCACTGTATCTCACTTCCACAAAAATAAACAAAACATATTTTAAGAGCTACTGGCTTGTAGTTAATTTCCCCCCAAGCATCCAACATCACTGCTATTCTCCTGGTTCTAAATTAGATAATAGAGGTATGAGATTTGTTCTTCTAAGCTTAAAATGAATGATTACAACCGAGTATTCAACATGTATGCATCATGTAGTTCCGTAGACTATTTTTTGGTGTTATTTGAATACATAATTATGAATGTCACATGACATTCCCACACACCCTTTAACATTAAAGGCCCTGTTCCCAAAAGAGATACATAAACATCCAACTTGGGGTAATCTACTGGAAAATTGCACTTTTGCAATTGCAAATTTAGAAAAATGTTATGGGCACTACATCAAGCACAGGGTATATTAGAGAGCATTGATCAAGCAGAGGCACAACACTCACACACTTCCCCTTCTGCCCATTATGCTTTGAAAAATGCTTTCAGGAGCGATTTGCTGGTAGAATCCTTAAATTGCACATGAAATGGGATGAACATCCAGCAACAAATTAAAATAAGTAAAAAGCATGTTATGTAAGTTTAGATATAGTCTGTTGCAAGTGGAAGGTGAAACAAAACATTTAATGCGAAGACTAATTTTAGTTGTTACATGGGGCAGCCATATTATATTTCTGGATCACCTCTGGCAACTTAACTTTGTTCTTAATTTCGTAAAAAAAAAAAAGATTTACTGAATCTATAATTGAGAATTTTTATGTAAGAAAATGAACATACACTACACAGTTTCTAACATACAGATATTAGAAGAGGTCTGCTTTGATGTTGTCAGATCTGAAATTACCCATGAGTTACGTGAGCCAAACCAGCATCGTTGGGTCATCGTAAGTGCAACGTTTCAAATGGGATGCATTTCCAAACACAATAGTTAAGACATCTATGTATGGCATAATGAGCAGTCTGGGGCAATCATGAGTCTTGAAAGTACATAAATTAATTGGCTGTGTGGAAGTGTGGTGTCCTTCTCCATCGTTTAATGAAAGATATTGCTTTATTCTTTACTGTACCCAATGTAATGTGTAGGCATTGTAAACTATTACATTATCAGGGTGAGAATAAAACAATTGTGGTGAAAAGTGGTTGTCAGAGATTTATAGGAGGATTCAATTTTAAACTATTACATTACTCAGTCATTCAATATGAACTTTCCCTGCCTATCATTTAAAAACATGTGGTTTTTATAATCATGGTGAATGTATTGAACAAATCGACTTTTTTGCAATTGACTCCCCATCCTTTTCAGCACTTTTACCAAAATAGCACTTTCTACGATGTACTTTAAGATTGTTCTTCAACTGCAGTTTCACAAGGTGGTTTGGGAAACGCACGGCAATATTGATGGAAGTTGGTGGTGGTTAATCGTGAGAGTGATCTTGAAACCTCAAGTACTATCGTGATTGGGAAATGGCCCAAAGCTCAGTGCGTAGGAGAACTTGAAGAAAATCAGTTTGCTGCTTGAGGTGGTATTGGTGGACCAGTAGATGGCACTCTTCCTTCTGGACAACACATTTCTACCTGGACTCTGGCTCAACTGTTTTATCTGTCTTTTAATATAAGTGAAAATAAATTGTAGCAGAAAATTACCAAACTGTTAACTGGTGTGACTCACAATTAAAATTAGTAAGAGCCTTACATGGAGACCCCAAAGGCTCTATTTGGGGTTAATGTATTACTTAAAGATTGCTAAACAGGTTAAAATACTTTACTAGGCAAAATACCAGTACTCAAGCATAGTAAAAGGACATAACCTAAATACTGACTTTAAAATCTCAGCTCAATGTCTTATTTGGCTATATTTTGGAGGTCTTGGTATAAATAACTGAAAAGCCATATTTTGTGCAAACAGTATCTCAAGACCTGAAAGTAATTAGCACACAACACCTGAATTACTTGTGGCATCAACATGACAAGACCCAATTGATCAGAAATGTATATGGGGAAAATGTATGAATATTTACATTTAAATTTCACACACACAACCCTAGTACTACTTACCTTTTTCTAGAGTGTTGCTGAGTGTAACTGTGGAAGGGAAAAGACATTCACAATTTACATTTTAAAAGCTTTTACAACAATACAATACAAAAATGTACAGTAAAACATACCAACTATAATACTATGTATAGGAAACAATTCCAATGAAATATGCAAATCCCTTTGGAATTTCTAGTAACAATTATGAAATAAAAAAGCTTTCACTGCTTTTACTTGAAAGCAGACTGACAACATAGTGTTAACATGGACCCATTGCAATGCATGTCTTCAAATAAATAACTTCCTCGACCATAGCCTACTATTTGAAGTTAGTCATTTAAATGCACCGGGAGAGACATACTAAGCGATGTTTATCCTAAAACAACACATTCTTGTTATAATGTAAATGCAACTATCGTGTATATATAATGCAGGTATTTATATTATATATATATATATATATATATATATATATATATATATATATATATATATATATAACAAGAGTGAAAGATACATGGGATAATATTACTGATAATACAATGAAGGATGCTTATACTAACAATAAGGACAATTCATTTGAAATATGTATAGTGGTTTTGTTGTCTGTATAAATTACAAATACATTAACAAAACACGGAAATAAGTTGATTAATAGCATCGAGCAATATACATACAACACAATCAATGTCCCAGACTTCCTGATTATTATTTAGCCCCACAATCACACTTAGTTAATGGAGCTGGCAAGCTGGCTACACACTCCCCACACATTGATGCCTGTTGGTGCTACTTACACAGACACAGCTCAAAAACATAGGCGTAATAAGACCACAACACCACGGCAGTGATAATAATGACAGGTATCCAGGAGAAAATCCTTTGGCACCACCTCAGCCCTCTCGACAGAGCCATGTTCAGACAACTACATGAAGATCAGTGTCTCTGGGTTGGATTAGTAGGACTGACGCAGATCGGTTATCTTATCGACGTTTGACATCACAGCCTGGATGTCGAAGAAAAGCCAACAAGGCACAGACAAAGCCCTGAGAATAACCTATAGTGCCTCCAGCGGCAATAATGTGAAACAGCAGTCAGGCCAATAATAACCAATTGGTTGCTTGCTCGTTTTTATTATACATAATTAAAACAGTGCATAACCTTATTGGAAAAAAAGTATATATAATATTAGTATTATGAACATAAAGAGGCATGCATTTTGTATATGTAATAAAGCCCTGGGACATTCTGAAACAGGACAGGCATAATTTTGCATATATTTTACAGTATATTCTAAATTCTAAATCAATGCTTGAAATAAACTGCACCATTGTTCTTCTTGATGTGGAAAATATCTGCATGTATGTAAAATCAGCTCTACAGTTCTGTCTTCATTGGGATGATAATGAAAGGTAACACTGACCTCTACTGGTTAACAGCGCACTATACTAATATACTAGTATGTAATACTATGATCTACACTCACCTAAAGGATTATTAGGAACACCATACTAATACTGTGTTTGACCCCCTTTGGCCTTCAGAACTGCCTTAATTCTACGTGGCATTGATTCAACAAGGTGCTGAAAGCATTCTTTAGAAATGTTGGCCCATATTGATAGGATAGCATCTTGCAGTTGATGGAGATTTGTGGGATGCACATCCAGGGCACGAAGCTCCCGTTCCACCACATCCCAAAGATGCTCTATTGGGTTGAGATCTGGTGACTGTGGGGGCCAGTTTAGTACAGTGAACTCATTGTCATGTTCAAGAAACCAATTTGAAATGATTCGACCTTTGTGACATGGTGCATTATTCTGCTGGAAGTAGCCATCAGAGGATGGGTACATGGTGGTCATAAAGGGATGGACATGGTCAGAAACAATGCTCAGGTAGGCCGTGGCATTTAAACGATGCCCAATTGGCACTAAGGGGCCTAAAGTGTGCCAAGAAAACATCCCCCACACCATTACACCACCACCACCAGCCTGCACAGTGGTAACAAGGCATGATGGATCCATGTTCTCATTCTGTTTACGCCAAGTTCTGACTCTACCATCTGAATGTCTCAACAGAAATGGAGACTCATCAGACCAGGCAACATTTTTCCAGTCTTCAACTGTCCAATTTTGGCGAGCTTGTGCAAATTGTAGCCTCTTTTTCCCCATTTGTAGTGGAGATGAGTGGTACCCGGTGGGGTCTTCTGCTGTTGTAGCCCATCCGCCTCAAGGTTGTACGTGTTGTGGCTTCACAAATGCTTTGCTGCATACCTCGGTTGTAACGAGTGGTTATTTCAGTCAAAGTTGCTCTTCTATCAGCTTGAATCAGTCGGCCCATTCTCCTCTGACCTCTAGCATCAACAAGGCATTTTCGCCCAGAGGACTGCCGCATACTGGATGTTTTTCCCTTTTCACACCATTCTTTGTAAACCCTAGAAATGGTTGTGCGTGAAAATCCCAGTAACTGAGCAGATTGTGAAATACTCAGACCGGCCCGTCTGGCACCAACAAGCATGCCACGCTCAAAATTGCTTAAATCACCTTTCTTTCCCATTCAGACATTCAGTTTGGAGTTCAGGAGATTGTCTTGACCAGGACCACACCCCTAAATGCATTGAAGCAACTGCCATGTGATTGGTTGGTTAGATAATTGCATTAATGAGAAATTGAACAGGTGTTCCTAATAATCCTTTAGGTGAGTGTATGTCTAGACCAGTGTTTCCCAGCCTTGGTCCTGGGGGTCCTGTTTCTTCCCGCTTTCATGCCATTCAACATTTCTTAATAATGTTGAAAGATGTAACCCTTTATTTATCTATTTTCTTAATCAGCTCCTTGCCACCCTGTATACTTGGTTTCACAAATACTCCACTTGGCGTATGCTGTTGTCAAGATATTGAACAAACAGAATGTCCTCTGTCCTCAACTTGCTTTATAAGCTCTTGCTATCTGAACAACTCTAAACAGATCAAGATGAACGATGCACAGACCCAGGTGGCAATGATATTGTATTGAACACTCCCAGTAAGCATTTTTAATTCTGTATGGGCTCAACAGGTTACATTCCAGACAGATGGTGGCTGAAACAGCTCACTATAAATGAGAGTTTTGAAACCTAGCACTTGGTAGATTAAGGTGATTTTCTAAGGGTAAATTACCTTATTAGGGGCTTTAAATCAAACAATATCAATACTCATTTAACCAGCTTCATATTTTTGTGTGTACTTTCCAAGAGCCTTTGCCAACTATTTCTATCTGCCTGAAATGGTCTAGGATGGAAAGAAACATGTTCTTAACCACAACTGTTTGGATATAATTTGTAACAAACCTCAGTTGAAGGTCTAATTTAGAAGTTCAGTGCTTTGCACCCCAAATTCCACCAGGTGGCGTAGTTTGGTGGCTTGAAGATCTTTCTTGGATCAACTTTATTCATGATCTAATAAGGACTCGTTTACAGACTTCCCAGTTTATAGAGTGTTATTTGTTTTCAAAGCAGGTCATAATGCATATAACACCAAGTGAACAAGGCAATTCATGGAAATGCTTTTGAATAATAAATACAGACATAATCAATCTTAACTCAATATAAGTTTACATAAAATAACTTGTCATATTTGTGTGATATTCACCAGACGTGATTTGTTAACAATTCCTGCTAGCTAATTCTTTAAATTTTTCCTTAAGCACTGCACTATGTCATGTTCATATGATCTCTTTCACAACTGCTTGATTCAATTAGCAAACAAATACGCAGCACGGCTGAACTCTTCCTTTATTGCTATGTCACAGTTTGATTGTGAGGAAGGAAAAACAGCAAGTCAACAAGAAAATACATGCACTGTGTGTTCAAAGGATATCGAATACATAAATGCTCTGTGTGGGTCGCCTTTTCATTAGATGGAAAGTTTAATTGTGTTTAATTTCGTCCCAGCTTAACTGCCTCTTTTGCAGAAGGGAATGTCAATTGGAAAATATGAACTATAAATAATCTCTCTTCTAGGGGGAAAAAACAACAAAATAAATCCTTATACTCGCATTGAAGTTTCATCACCCACAATCAAGTTTCCATAAATACTCCTGATATCAGTGAGACATGCTATTTGTGTTGACAGATGAGGAACTGCTTGTCTAAAGTTACAAAGGTAAGTGCAATGCACACCTACAACAACACATTTGAGCTCACAGGAGCAAAGGAAACTGTGGAAACTCTATCATCCATAAGATTTCGCAACTGTATTTGTTTTTCATTGTAAATAAGCAATGATCCTAAACTCCTCCATAATTTCTATCTGTGTTTGTTTTCCATTTCCATAGCCTTGCCTGAAACTAAATAACCCTGTGTTGTTCTAATCCCCCATTTAAATGGTTAAACAATAAAGCAGGCTTTATTATAGAATAAAACCTTAAACAACTAAGACCAGAATTAGTGTAGATGAAGAGCAGATGAAATATAATTGGCTTTACAAATGTATTTTTTTAGATTATGCCGGTGTGTATGTATGGAGGATTACAGCAGTCATGATGGCCAAGATAAGGTCACCACCCTATTAAATACATTGTGAACAGCTGTCTTTTGTGTTTTGTCTGCTTGTCTGTTTTGTACATGTCGTGCTTTTATCAAACCATCCATTTTCAAAATCGCTTATCCTGGTGAGGGTCATGGGGAAGCCGGAGCCGATCCCGGCAGGCATAGGGCGCAAGGCCGTAACACACCCAGGACGGGACGCCAGTCCATCACTGGGCAAAACACAGACACACACACACACACACACACACACACGGCAATTTAGACTTTTTTTTACAAACCATTAACATTTTTTCAATTACAAAATTACCTTGACAAAACCAAACCTATTTCATGTTTATTGAATGTAATTTCCAAGCCAAGGCAATTTTGTACACATTCTATTTATTTCATAATGGACTAGAATAAATGACATACTATGAGGAAAGATAACAAGAAACGTGTAGTCAAAGAAGGCAAATCAAACACAAAAGTGACAGAAATGTATTGCCAGAGTAGGCGGACAGAAGTATCAATACTTAAGTTAATTAAGACTAATAGCTAAAGACCAACATAACTAATGAGCCTTCCTGTTGTCTGAACCCTTCTACCTCTGGGTCCTAGAGAACCTTGTTAGGACATAGATAGGAGTACGGGTGCAAGTGGCAGCCTTAGAAATTAATCTTCCTTATTAGGCCCTTGGCATCTGTACTGCCAAGAAAAATACAATAATCCTTCCTGTCACAATTGAAAGAAAAATAGCCAGTCATCCTTCTATCCATGGATTAAACTGTCCCCCTAAAAAAAAAACAATTGTTAGGAATTATTTTCCTCCCCCCAAAAGGCTTTCTTTGCATTAGAAAAGCTGCATCCATTCAAGAGGAAGACAACTTGAAATGTCTAGACCAGTGTTAGTAGGTCTACTAAGGTTCATGTACTAAGGTTAGTAATCAAAAGATTGCTGTCCCACAAAAACTGGACAGAGGAACAGAGACCTTTACTAGAACTTCCACACCAGAAGGGTGTGAGAAAAGGACTCATTGACCTTCCCAACACTTGCCTGTAGCAAATGTCCTCTCTGGCAAAGAAATTACCCCATTCCCAGCATTTAATACCCGAGGGGACTAGAGTAATAAAATCAATGCAAGTCTTTAATTTAAACAGATTAAAAGAGACTGTCAAGCCCTTATAAAAAATACTATAAAGGTTAATAAGTTACAGATAAATTGGGAAAATTGTTTGCAACCGTTCCTGGAAGTGAGGAAATAGTCCACCTGGCAGTTTGTAGAGGGGTACAGTCTCTTCACAAGAGGCAGCAGGGGGAGCTGGCCTGCAGGCATCGCTTGAGCAGGACTAGACAAAACAACAAAAGAAAACTAAAAAGGAAAATATGAAATTAACAGGTTTTACGGCGACAGGACACATGCTGGTACAGGGATGGGCTTTGCGTCTCCCTCATTCTCCACTGAGAAATTACAACTGTCTTGAACTCAGTGGCTCTGTTCAGGTTGGGGTTGTAAGATCCTCGTTCCACGCCAGACCTTCTCAGTGTCACTCTTCATAAGCAATGGTGTTTGACATTTTAAAAATAAAATAAAAACTGGTATCAGTTGTTCATCTTGCAATAAACTCCAGGATAGGATACAATCCTACAAAACATATTATTGATTGGCGTGTGTTGACTCATTTCTGGCAAAGACTGGGCAAAAACAACATACCAAATATCATGACTCTTTCTTAGATTACTTTAGCTCATTATCATTGATCCAAGACTGTCAGACCACCAGAGTTTAGTATCCAGCTAATGACACTGAACCAGCACTGGAGTGACTGATCACATGCCAGCATGGACACTACAGGCTGCAATATGCAGACCATGGCGATATATAGAAGATCTGGTTGTAGCTCTTATCTAGCAAGGGTCAAAGTTGTTTGTTATACAGCATCCTTCATGCCAGGCAATTCTCAAAAAATGTAGAGATTGTGATACTATGTGGGGCATCCAGGCTCTTGATATAAGCAAGGTCTCTGGAAACAGATTTAAAGAGGCAGTGATTTGGTGCACAGAGGTATTATTTATTACGTACAATGAGGAAATGTTCAATGAAATTAAACCCAAACCAAACCAAAAACCATAGCTTTCATTTGGCACTACCTTGACTTCATCCAGAGCCGTCTCTACAAACAACTGGACAGCTAAACAATTGCCAGAACAAAACATAGAATAACCCTGAACACAGAAGCCAAATCAAAACCCAGAATCTTTTTTTTCATGGCTGTGATCTTACTCTCTCTCTCTATCTGTCTCTTTCTATCTAGCAGGAACTTTTATTTCCATTCATAAGCTTCCCAGGGTAGCCAATGGAGGGATCCAAGGAATGCAGTATTGTGTCAGGAGAGAAATACCAGTTAATTGTTTATAATAACTGTGACATTGTTTTGTAAATGTTATATTTGCTACATGTCTATTTATGTTTGTGTCCATCACAAAAGAGGAGTATGTGAAAACGGATGGAATTAATTCACACACTGTTGCACGATAAATTATAACCTTATCAAGCTGAGCAAGAAATATCTGATACATCAAACAATTTATGGTTCAGATCAATTAATTTCAATTGGAATACAAAGTATTCTAGATTTATCTCAATTTTTAAATTGATTTTTAAATCGATTTAAACAAAGTGGTATAATCTTCAAAAGATTTTACTGGTGTAAACCACATTGTATTTTTTTCATTATTAATTAATTAATCCTTTAAGTCTACCTCTGTGTGGGAAGGTTCTGAAGACATGGCAAGAGAAGCCAAAAAGATTCTTCAGATTATTATATTTCTGAGCCAGGCTCTTTCATTTTTATTTTTGTTTTAAGTCTCAAATTATAACCCAATGTAAACAACATCAAATAAAGGCAGAGAGGATTAAAGGTGGAGTATAATGTGTAGTAAAAGCAGAGCAACAGAGAGGCAATTACCTCATTTGTGGCCGACTGATTCTGGCAGAGCGCCCCTGGAGCAGCAAGTACCGAGGGGTTCATAGGGGTTAACAGGCAGTAAGAGAGAAAGTGGCATGGCATTAAAAGCGGGTATTACGTCCTTCTTGCTATGGTTCTGCGAACAGCAGAGAGCAGGCAAAGACCTAGAAGCCAGCCAAAGGTGGTTGGGCTGATGAGTTGTAAATCACATTAAAAAATAATGTTGTTCATATTAAAACATACTTCAAACACTAATGTATTTTCATGTTCAGGGTTACTAAAATAAAGTGGTTGCACTGTGGTTTGTTTAAAACATTTTTTTCCAAGGAATTCAGGGAGAAATTTCAAACAAAAAAAGATTTGTATTCAAATGATGCAGCATAGTAAGGTCTAGGATTGAAGCCCTGCCACCCTGGAACCCGATTTAGCACAATCCCAAACCCCAGTCCTTTTACTGTAATTTAACTGGACTTTTATTTTTTATTTTTCACATAATTCACTAATTGGAAAAGCAGCTCTGGATGAAACAGCAATCAGTGGGATTAGATTTCATCTTAAGTTAAAAGGACCCAACATATGTAAGTAAAAAAAACAAACAAAAAAAAAACAATCCCTGTGTTCTTACATGACAATCTAGTACATGTTTACATAGTGCTATTAGTTGTTGTTATACCTATCCTAGCCTTACAACACTGGGAAAGTGATGCTTCAGGGTCATAACTTATGCTGATTGGGTTTTGTGGAAAATTGGCTTCTACTTGGGCAAAAATTCCACCTCTCGTTCTGTTTACAGTGATTGAACACAGAGTCTGTTAACATGTTGTTTTACCTTTAACACGAATGCAACGTGATCCATGATTTCACATTCTCAATCACAGAAGTACGAACTGATGGAAACTATGTTAAGCAATGCATTTGCCCGTTTGGACAACACAATCATGTTTTTATTTATATTTTATTGGCATGCTGTCATTGTTTTTCTTTATGTTTTGTTTGTTTGTTTTTGGCTGAGGTATTCTTGAATGAGAACATTTCCATCTGACACATTCAAGTGTGTGATCAAATAAATGTTTCTTTTAGTAACTGTAGCGAATCACGCACCCAGAAGCCCTGACAGAGCTCAGACAAACAACTTGTAAGACATTGTGTGTCTGCTCCCTATGTTGCTTTTGTTAATTATCACTGACTATGAGCTCTTCGTGGGCTTACTCCTTCACAACAGGTAATCTGTTTTGAATTACAGATCCCTTGCTTTTGTAGCATCGTCACACGATGACTGTTTCCAAGGACAATACCTATAGTGTAATGTATCATATCCAAAGCAGAACCAGAAATTCAGTGTTGCAAGAGATGCAGAAAAATAAGCAAAGAGACAATGATAATTCATTCGGATTTGGATAATTGACATGGCCATATGCAGACAGGCACAGTTTGTCCTATAACAGATGCACTTTTGTGCTAGCTTCAGACTGTGGGCATATTCTGCTGTCATCCTGGAATTATTCTAAGAAACCCTTTTTAGAATGGAAAAAAAATAATGGAAACCCATGGCAAGAAGAGAACAGCTTTTCTCTAGAAAAATAGACATGCACCTGCTCAGAGGATACGCTGAAATCGCCACTGTTTTTAAATGTTATTCAACCATTCATAGATTTTATACTGATGATGTATTCCATTGGCAGTCGTTTTTATCCATCTTGTTGTCTAGCTCGAGTTCTGCAAGTTTTGCATTATTTTTTAATTGTAAAAGAGATATAATAGATATCTGCATTATTATCGTCAAAATTGTATAGTCAACATTGTATACATACACAGTTAGGTAAATCAAAATCAGAACTGTTTAAGTGAATCAGCGCAAATTAGTTGGAACACTGGGTTTCACTGGGTGTGAGGTCGACCATCTGCATACCAGACTTCACCAAAGGCTTGTGGTTACAGTCAGGGCAAGAAAGGCAGGATGAGTACAAAATGGTGAAGTCATGTAGGATTTAAAACATGCTTCCAAGAAAGTATGTCTTTCTTGATTCTTTGTAACAGGACTTTGGAAAAAGACTTCTCCATGTGACATTGGTTCAGTATGTCTTGGGTGCAGGTGTCCAGTTATTCTGTTCTTTCTCTTTCCCTTATTGTGGCAAGAAGATCTGTTGACCTCTTGCATTGATTTATGACACCTGTTCCAAGCCAACTGTATAGTCACATCTCCATCACTATTCTCCTACAGAGACAGGAATGGAAAAAGTTGGGAGTTGGGTTCCAATTGGGCTCTGTAAGACTCCTTAGGGGAACCCAGCTCTCAACAGACCTCAAATGTAGACCCTTTTCTTTCTAGAGCAATGCTTAGAAAACCTCAGAACCCCTGGCCCTGCAATAACTCCCCTCTTCCAGGGACAGTTATAAATTACACTGGTGATGTCACAAACAACAGAGGGCGAAACACAATTTAAACAGAAATACATTAAATGTGTGTGATTCATTGATGGGAAGGTGTATTAAAGAGGGAGTACGTAATTGTTCAACTGCAAGAGTGTTTCTCTTGGATTGTTGCTTGTATTTAATAATGTAAACAACTGTCATCCCCTGGAGAAGATAGATGGTACATTCTGAGCTGCATATTGGGTGCGGTGTTTGCTTTTCTCGCTTTGCAATGTATCACGGGCTTGCGGATCATCTTTTGTAAGATATATACAATTTTTCACATCTTTCACATCTTACTTCTTTATGGACAGCCTCCGTATTTCATATTCTTAATTGTGGACACCCGGTACTATAATGAACACTATTTTAAATGACATTTAGCAAGGTTTAGCATGACTCAATTATACTATGCAAAGAAGATCATACTTATTGGTAAGGCTATCAAACAAATACATGAAAAGGTCATACACTAAACTAAAAGGCCATGTCTTCAGGGGAGGATTAAATAGCACTGCATTTACTTCTTATAAATACAAAGTGATTTTGAGTGAAGCCTGCTTGCTATAGTGCTTTCCAAAAACATAGAAAGAATTTGAATATCGTATTAGTATTCAGTATATAAAGGTTGAATCCAATTCTACATCTGAGTGGAAACACAAACACTAAAAGTCTTAAAGGTGGAAATCTGATCTCTCAAATGTGAAAAAAAAGAATTACAGGTGTATTTGTTCATAGGTAATGGTTGAGACTTAATGATCAGATACATCTTTTTAATACTATCTGAATTTCAGAACCAATTTGCGATTACAAATGAAAAAATATATATTTTATCCAGATTACAATTGCATTCCCAGCCTTTGTTAATGTTTCTATTGGTATCTTTGTATGTCTGTGTCTTGGTCACACACATTTATTTCATGCTTGTGACATACACAGAACTGGTATCCATTTAAGACTAGAATGATCATTTCTGCTTGTCTCCACATTGAAGAGGAAAACACACTTTCACTGAATGTGTACAGATACACTGAGCTGCACAGAACAGACAAAAGAGACATTAAAGCAGTGTGTTTTTACTTTTCCCAGCAGAAAACATGAACAAGAGATCTTCCCCCTGAAAGGTCAAAGTGTGTCAGTGCAGATGTGATGCTCTTTTTATCAGTAGTCTTGAGTTAGATTAGGAGATTTATAGTATGAATGTCATGATAAAATCACCCATCCATGGCTTGGAGAATATCTTTGTACTTGGGCAGTGATGAGAAATTGTTACAATGTATTTTCCACTTTGCCAATGCTGCCAAGAAAAATATCACATCAGCAGGCAGACTTCAAAGTCTGGTTCCTGCTCTCCTTGCTCCTGTGCACACGCCTGCTGCCAAAGCACACAGCACAACAGCACTATGCTCAGCAGCTGCTCGTAATGTTTGACAGATTTCCCTAACTCTTACAACATTTGCATAAGAATTTTCCACTTGAGGTAGTTCTTTACAGTTCCCTGCCTTTATTTTACAAGGCCTTTTTAAAGTTTCCAGACAGAATTATTAAAGTAACGTGGGTCTTGTAAGCTGTTGAAGCAAAACCAGAAATATGATTGAAACGATGAAGGGGCCTACTTGGTATCTTTCTTCTTTTTTTTTTTTAAATGCAATGCAGGTTGGTGCAGAGCTCTCCACAGAAGCCCGCCCGCTGAATGAGATGGGCACTCATTCACAAACCACCTGGCAAAGCTACGGTCACTCACGAAAGTGCCAATACCACTGTTTATCATACCCTCATAAAAATCATTTAGGAGGTCTATGATGGTTTTCCTCAGTTCCATCCCATATCTTTGTGGTATACTACATTTTTTTCTGCTATTAAAATACCAAATTTTTTATATAACCATAGCACACAAGGTTATGTTTCTTTTTAGAGAGCGGTTCAACGCAATAGTGCACAAATAATAATAAACTGTGCTTAAACCACAACATGTTTCACAGCTGTTGTTGACATTTCATGTCAAACGGGAATCCGTGGAAACATCTCCAATAAAACCAAAGAAGAATGATGTGTGTATTATTTAAATGCTCTGGGGGCTATAATCCCTTTTCTTGCCACTAACACGTGGATATACATAAGTTAACATATAGTAGAGTGTGGAAAACTACATATCTGTATATACTAAGAGAAGTATTAGAGATTTTACCAGAGTAAAAACAGCAAGAAAAAAATAAATTAAAACATCAGTGTACCCAGTAGATATTTAAGCTTCAAACAGGTTTTTCTTCAAATTGTTTCTATAAATTACAGATCTTCCTGGAAATCTTCCTCTTCTGACAATTAAAGTACTCTAATTGAAGTAGAAGAATGTATGTGAAAGTTGTATAAAGGATTAATCTATTCAGTGGATTGTTATCCCTCATAGTCAATGTTATTTATCTTTCCTGTGGTAACAACAAAGGCATCAGGCTGTTATGTTGGTTGCATACCAGAACTCTGCATGGTTGGTATATGACATCATTATGTCTGTAATGCAGGTTACAAGATTACGTCACATTGTATCATCGCCTGATACTCCTATGTGGTTTACGCAATTGTTCCTTCATGTCTGATAAACCATAAGAGCATGTTGCATTTTGTTGTATTACGTATGTAGTATGTGTCATATTTTAGGGTAATGTTTGTACTGCCTACAGCACTACAGGAGTGACCTTCTCAGTTAAGATTCTCAATATACTTACCTGGATAAAAAAAGACTGAACTGATTTCATTTTATAGTCAGGATACCACACCAAGAGGCGTACAGCAGCACTAATGCAGACTTATTTTAGTCTTGATAATCACTTTCACAATGAAGCATGTTTTCATGTCCGATTGTGTTTTAATGGGAAGCAGACTCAATTAATATAAGATTCTTTAACATGATGGATGATATTGATTCAATTTTCCAATTCTTTGTTTTCTCTGGTCTGAAATGTTTCATTACTGTTGCCATGGTCAATTAAAATGATTGCTCTCTGCCAGAATTAAAGAACTAAAGAATGGAAATGAATCCTGCAAATGTCTTAAAAAAAAATGTGCATACTTAGGTTGCTGAATACATGTCTAAATTCTCTTAGGGAACTTTCCAAGCATGTAATCAAAAGAGACATGGGTAAAATACAGACTATTTAAAGACTGATTTCATGTCTGGTTTTATAAAATATTTTGTGAATAAAACTAAAAGATTCTGGTCTTCAATTTTATATTTTATAAACTATAGTTTCTGTTAATCCTTACATATGGAAAATGAAGTCAACACTGGAATGCTGTTTATTTTATCATATAGAAAATATGAAACCAATTAGAGATGGTCAAACTAATCAAACTAGTAATTTTATCCAGGTCAGATACCCAAAAAGAGCTGTGTATAACAAGCAAACAAAACGGTAACACCTTACAATAGTTCTCCCTAATTACATAGTAGGTACTCAATAACTACATGTTAGTTACTCATAAGAACAGTGTAATTATGCATTTGTTAATATGTACTTAATGTGTGATAATGTCCAGCAGGGGCTTAGGTTTAGTTTCAGAACTGGGGGGGCACTGTCAATAGTTGGGGGAACACTGTCAGTAGTGGGGAAGTCATGTCCCCTTTGTCTGTGGAGTCAGGCATACAATGTTGGGGGGGGACAATGCATAATTACACTGTTCTTATGAGTAACTAACATGTAGTTACTGAGTACCTAGTATGTTAATAAACTGTAATTTGGTAGACCTATTGTAAAGTGTTACAAACAAAACATTTACAAATAAATCAACTAACCTGATCTCTGTGTTTAAAAACTGATATTTTCATAATGGTACCTCTACATAAGAACATCAGAACATAAGAAAGTTTACAAACGAGAGGAGGCCATTTGACCGATTGTGCTCATTTGGTGTCCATTAATAACTGAGTGATCCAAGGATCCTATCCAGTCTATTTTTAAATGTTCCCAAATTGTCAGCTTCAACCACATCGCTGGGGAGTTTGTTCAGATTGTGACAACTCTCTGTGTGAAGAAGTGTCTCCTGTTTTCCATCTTGAATGACTGTCTTTAATAAAGTGAATACCCTATACAAGACTAGCAGGGCTCAAAATAGGGGTATGATGGGAAGCATACTCGATCAACTTTGAGCATAAAAAGTCAGGTCCATTCTTAAACTTTGAATAGATCTTTGGCTACAACATATTTTCAGAACAGTCTGGACATTTTTACATTACAGTGAATCATCTCTGGCCTCTCATCATTTTGTATTTTCAGTTTTTGAAGTCAGAATGTGGAATCATGTGGAAGAAAAAAAGTGATAACCAATCTAGGACTAGAGCATGACAGAAATAGAAAAAGTAGCTGAAAAATAAAGTGTTAAGTATAAGAAGTAAAGAAACAAAAACCCCAGGAGACACTCCAGATGTGCTTTCCTGTTTGCCTTAGGTAGGAAAATAATGTAGAGAAGAAATCCATAAAAAAGACTTATAGAGCAGTCATGAATCAGACTACAGAAAGTGCCACGCACCTGTAAAAGAAAGTATTGCAAACATTCAAATTTAAGCATAAATATGTTTGAAGGTCATTTCCTGTGTGCTAGTACATGATCCATACAGTGTATGTTGGCCACCAGACACAATGGAACTTTGATTTTGGCCACGCATTCCCGTGATCAGACAGCGTACAATTGCCGTTGAAGCTGGGCTCGTCTTGTATAAAGGCATTCATGACTCCTACAAAGTCCTCACATCCTCACTGGATGTGATGATATTGCCCTCTGTAGCCTGCCTCGAGAAGTGTGAGCAACACTCACACAAGTATGATAGCAAAGTAAGTTTTGCCTGTCAAAAAAATCTAATTCCTTGGCAAAACAATCATCTCTCCTTCATCATAGCAATCAATGTCCTGCAAAATAGTCAGACTGCCAGCCTTGTTCATCTCTTTTTGGTTATCACAGTTCCCAGCCATGTGTTTGATTAATTAACAAAAGAAAAGGATAACTGTTTTTGCATCGAAGAATTACCTTTTGTACATGTTGTACATTGAATGACTTAATCATGGATTTGACACTCAGCTCCTCCTTTGAAACATTTGAAGTAATGCTGATGTTCCTCTGTTTAAACAAGATAATCTAAATATATAAATATTTGAAAAGCCTTCCAAAATTAGCAGTCAGTGGACCATCAACTTATAAACATGTTGCGATTTCCTGCTTTCATTTGGCTTTGATGTTTCCACAGTTATCCCTTGACTTGAAAATCAGTCACCTGGGTGATCAAGGACTAAGGCAATGAAATATTTAAAGTAGCACAATAATTCATGATACTACTTATATCCTCCAATTGTCTGATCTTTCTCCATGGTGGCTTATATTGTTTGAGGAGTGTTTTGCTTTTATCCTACTGTTGAGCCCATGGTTTTGCTTGGTGCTGGAAATACATAAAAAGAGGCAGTGCTTTCACCTTTAAACAAATTTGTGGATGGCTAAATGAATCCTCAATGGCTGCTAACAAATAAAAGCGATTACAGCAGATTAAGCCACTAAGAACATAAAATGGAAACTAAACAGAGAATGTTTCATTTTCCAGTGATATATTTGACATGTTTAATCAGCCATTTTTCATCAGCACTTAATGTGACAGTCCAGGGATTAGCTGATAACCTCTTGGAAAATATGATTCTCTTAAATTACTATGAACAAAATAAACTCAAAATATATTGTAATTGGCACTGACAAAGAGAATGCTGCCCGACTCATTGGTATCCAGTTGCAGAAATGAAACAACGGGCAAAATGTTATTTACACTGTATGAGTAGATTCCTCTCAGTTCTTCATGGTGGAAAGTTCAGGTCAGTAGAGTTCAGTTTTAATTTAAAGGCAGAACATTTTGGGAAGTCCATAGCTGATGTATTGTGATTTAAAAAAAATTTGCAACTGGAAAATTGGTATCCTAGAGAAGCAGATGGTACTTTTCTTAGGTAGTCCCACTGACATACCTATACACGATATAAAACAAGTTTGAAAATACACAGCATAATATACAGATCTGTTCAATTTAGAATAAATACCTGTTTGACAATATGTATGCAAAACTATTTTCATTTTTTAACTTATTTATTATGATTGCATAAGGATATTCTCAGGTTGGTATTTTGTTTATTTCACACATGCTTCTCGTGTGTTATTTGCCATTAAAGTTAGCATTTAATCAACAACAACGTGACCATTAAACCTTGTTTATAGTTTGTGTGCTGAAACAATGTTAAGATGCTGACTAAATGAAGCATCTTGCATATAAAGGTTGCATTGGCTCAGTTTGGTTGCAAGGCCAAAGAAGCACAAGCATATTCTTTCCTGCCAAAATATTCTATATTTTATTGTGCGAGTGGCAGCAGAGTGAGTTTTAATGGTGCATACATTTGTGTGACATGTGATCCACCAGTTAAAACACTAGCAACAGAAGCAGAAAAAAACCTAATGTGAACTAGTTAATAGGTTACATCTAAAAGCTGCAGCACAAATTGTGTTTTTAGCAACATTTGTCATGTGTGCCTAAACATATTAATAAGCCTTGATCAGCTTTATAATGACTTCACATTTAGGTTTCACATCTCCACAGGGTGCCCCACCCTAATCAGAACCAGATGAGGTATATCATGTCATACTTGGAGGGAAACCAATCAAACATGACAGAAGTGGGTGGGTATCTCTACACTTTTGATAAAAGAAAAACCTAGGAAAACATTTCTAAGGGGATATTCTAGTAAAACACACAAAGGGTTTTACACAGCTGTTTTGCACATTGACAAACTCGCTGTGAGCCAGTTATGGTGTGGTAGACATTGCTGAGGCTTGTTTCCATATATGCAGGGTGTTGGTACAGCATATCGCCAGCATTGCAGAAGAAAGTGATCCAGGAATACGTATTCCTTTGAGGTGATCAGGAGACTTTATTCCTTTGCGAAATACTTAAAAAGGCCCCAGTATTTAAACAACTGGAAAGGGACATTTCCCAGATGGACTGCACACAAATTACAAGGAAAACTCTCATAGTTCCCTGCTACAGCAGATTTGTTCAAACCAAATTTGATATATTCCTTTACACACCATGCCTTCCAATTACATAAAATAGCTTCACGATATCTAGACATAACATAGACACCCAGAGTTCTGCCTTTTGTGCTAAGTTTCTCCAAAACCTTACAAATATTTCAGTCCCCCACCAGAAAATGACTTCAATTGGCACGTGGAAAATGTTTTATTAACTTGCATCTCCACATTGATATACTGCCAATCTGTCACAACATACCATGTTAAATTAATCTGGATGCACAATTAACACCATAAAGTACTTTATAAAGTGCAAGAAACGCTTCTGGAAAACAGGTTAGAAGAACTGTGTGTATGTGCTGAAGCACCCATAAAAAGTTAGCAAGGAAAATAAAGTTTTTCTATTAGTTCAGTAGTGATGGTTTTAAATGGGATTTACTATTTAAGATTTGAGATTGCATTCAACCAGCTGTAGCAGACATTTAAAGACACCAGTGGTATACAGCTTGAGGGCTATTTTAATAATCTATACCAGAGGCCCTCAAGCTCTGGTCCATGGGTCACTGGAGGCTCTCTCTAGCTGGGTCAAGGAAAGGTTACACAGTTATGGGAAGAGTGCAGTTGGAGAGTTCAGATCCCATGACATATGAGAAATGTAACACCTTAAATAAAACTACAGTAGCAGGGAGAATATAACTTGAAGAGGTAAACTAAACTTTTAATAGCTTTGGAGTTAGGTGCAGGTTTAAAATGTGATCAACACTTCCTATTCCTAAGCCTAAAGGTATGTGTAGGGCTAAAAATTCTTTCAGTTTGGGCTAGAAGAAGGACTGATGAGGTATAAGTAGGGATACAGGTGGGAATGACCATCACCATTTCCAGATCTCAATCCAATAGACAATTTGCGGTATGCCCTGAAAAAAGCAGTCCACAAGTGCAAGGCATGCAAACTGCAGGAGCTGGCAATTGAATGACCCTAGTGAGAGGTTGATGAAGCTATTAGAAGGTTACAGGAAGCATCACAACCATGTTATCAAAATTAAAGTCAATCAAATTCACTGTCCTCTAGAGAGAAATTACAATTAGCTTGATTGTATTTATAACCAATACAAAGTGTAAAGCTTAAGGAATTAGTGCTACAGAAGAATTAAGAATGTCTTCACCATATTACATAAATAAATCAAGTTACAAAGCTAAAGCACAGCAAAATGTGTTTTCTGGTATTTTGAATGCACTTTTAGGCAGCATTGATAGTGTTCAAATGTTGTTTACTTCCACCTTATACAGAAGCATATGAACAGAAAAACAATCAAGATGTAATCAAATGTTTCTGCTCAGGGTGATTGAAGCACATTTTGTCTGGTTGATGGACCTTGTGTTCTGATGTCTTTTGTCAGTAACACTTTACAATAAGTCTCCCAGTTACAGTGTATTAACATAGTAGTTACTTAGTAACTGCATTATTATAATGTACTTAATGTGTACAAATTGTTAACGGTATATGTAAGTACACAGTTGTTTGGTAAGGATGCCCACAGGGACGTTACCTTTGGAGCTATACCGGGCATGGTCCACTTTTTACACATTAAGTACATTGTAATAATGCATAATTAAACTGTACTTATGAGTAACTACAGATGTAGTTACTGAGTACCTACTATGTAAATAAACTGTAACTATGGAGATGCATTGTAAAGTATTACCCTTTTGTCTGTGTGTCCAGTTCTCCATATATGAAGAGCAAAATGTAATTATATTTGTGTACACTTCAAAGTTCTTGTGAATTTCTGTGCTTCAAGTGTGTGGATTGCCTCATCCATACATTAGTGTCAAGTGCAATCCAAAAAAAAGGCTGTAAAATTAAAATGTGGCCGTAATACTTAATACATTTTTTGGTGAGTGTTGCTCAGCAAAATCCCAGTAGGCCTAATGTTTCCTTCTGCTCCCGCCAAGTGTTGAACTCTATTTCAGTAACCATTCTGAATCTACAGTAAGTACCACATCTCTTATACTTGCAAATCTGCTGGACTATGGACCACTTTACAATATATATGATTATTCTATTGCCCTTACTGTTGATCCCAATAAATCGTATTAGTGAGACACAATAAGCCCACAAACTGCAGCTCAAGAGATGTTTGGATCATCCACTGAACCAATGAAACTCAAGAAAAACTGTATCTATTTCAGTTTAATCTTATATTAATGACGCCAATGATAGCTAAAGAACCTAAGTGCGTTCCATAAAAAAATACAGCCTTCGTCTCTGCAATGTAACAGATTGAATGCTCCCTAGTGGCTCACAATGCAAACCTCCACTCTCCAGCTCTCAACATCTTTTATATCCCATGTGTGATCCCAGCCCTGCAGTAGATTAAAATTACGCAAATTTAAGGCCTGTTCCTCAGCTGGATTTCATTGCAAACCCCCAACTGCTCTATTATAACAGGGGCTTCCTATAAATCTGTATTTTAAAAAAATGAGCAAAAAAAATCAACAAAGCTTGCTGTTGCTTAATATTTCCCACAGTGGCTTCTGACATAAACTGTTCTGTTGTTCAGAAGTGAGAAGTTAAGACACAGGGTAACAATTACTTTATTAGGCTCCTACCCAATAACCCACCTGTTCCCCACACATGCCAGTAAATGTTTTCTTTTCATAGTTTTTTTTTTTTTTTTACATTATTATTAATATGTCCACCCCTGAACATTGAGCTTTGGGACAATACTGGAGCGGCAGACCTGTTTCCACTCTTCAGAGGAAGGAGTACCACAAACATATTACAATTGACGCAGCTTTTTGTTCTCTTGCATGCTGCCCATTATTTTTCAACTGGTTTCCAAAAACATATGATGTTAATGTTGACGTGGGTCCTGCTATTCATGAACAGTGTAACAGTGGACTTCCAAAAGTAAATGTAGTAAGTCAAGAATTCTGAGGACCAAGAAGAAAACAAGTGCATATTGTCTAGACATGCAAATACCACAGTGACCTCTGTTGCAACACGGCTGGACTGTACAAGTTAATGCTTAGAGGATTTGACCAAATCCTACACTAACCTAATACTTACCATATGAAAATATAAAAAGCACTTAAAGATACTATTGTTCAAAACAAAGAATAGTAGTGTAAAGAGCAGCAGTTCTTTATCAGTTTATACTTTGTATCATATAATGTCGCAAATAGATTTTGCATGCAGGGAGCTAATCAATCCCCAATTCCATGCAGTTAGATATATGCTGACTATATCTAAGGTTTTTCATTATGGATTTGCTCAGTTGGTGTATTTAACTGATAATTCTGGTGTTTTTTTAAGAGTAATTGCTGTTGGTTCCATAGTGCAGATATAATAATGTGTGCTGTATTTTACTGACAGAAAAGTAGTTGTTTTTTTAATTTCAACCCTGTAAATGATAGCAGAAGCCATGCTACCTTGGCAACAACTTAAATTAACTACTTCATAACTTGAAATAAGTTTCAAAATAAACTAGTCTATGAGCTCAAGTCCAACATACCTATTAAGACCACAAGGTGTCAAAATAATTGTTCAGCTTCAATGTACCAGCTGTAGCTCAATTGAAGTACATTTTTACACTTTATGTTAGACCATATAGCATGGGTCTTTATTTATAATTTTTAATGTATTATTTTTCATTCAAGTGAATCTGTGTATTATTTAACAGATATTAAGTAGATTTAATTTCCAATTGCCAATTGCCTTCTAGAAATATACAGCTCTGGAATAAATTAAGAGACCACCCCAAGTTCAGAAATCAATGTTAAGTGGTCTCTTAATTTTTTCGAGAGCTGTATAACTCTTGTCAACATATACACAATAAAACCTTTAAGGCAGAGATTCATATTGTTCATACTTCAGGCACAAAACATTAACATGAGATGAAAAGTAATTAATCAGATTAAAGCGGGCCTTGTCTGTTTTTGATTTTTATGAGAAGCTTTTCCTAAGCAAGGATTAATGGAAGAAGTGAAGATGATACATTTATGCATTTATTTGGAAACTGTAGCCTCAGGTGGTTGGTAAATGAATTTCATGTGACTACATCAAACAAAACGTCAGCGGCTCACCTCAATGTTAAGGTCAGGGGTCTTTCTGAAATTGTGTCTGCTCTCTGAGATACTTTAATAATGCAACCTGATGTGGGATGTTCACAAGAAGACAAATTAAGTCATCATGTGTGTTCACATGTTTCTGTTTTCTAACAATCAAAGAGCACTTCTCCACCTTTGTGGATATTTCAGTCCTTGAATTAGAAAAAAGTATTATAAACAATACATACATCCATAGGTGAAACATCACAACATTCACATTTGATTGGGTGGAATCATTCGTGCAAGGATAATGATTTTCTGTAGCTCTTATAGTATATGTGCAATAGCAATATTTACACTTAAGATGCAACACTTAATATTGTTCAGTATTAATCACATACATACATGTCCTTTTTTCCATATTCACCCTTTTGCTTTGCTGTATTAAAACTACAATTCACTTATTAAATTACTGTTTCAAACTGTCCACAGGAGACTAAAAACAAGCAAGAAAGAAAATGTCTGTTAGATGTTCCCAGGCTAGATTTGTTAATAGTTCTGCTTTGATTTGTCGGTTTCTATGGTCACTGTATTCATTAGAAACACTTTTCTTGTCAGAACACTTTACTGGTCTATCAATGGGAGCTGAACCCTCCCTTTTGGATGAATCAGACGGCACTCAAACCAGTGGAAACACTGTGTAGCTGTAATTAAACTAAGCACTAAAAGCTTCAAGCAGAATAAATAAATAAATAAGAATTGATCTTTGTCTCTTTAGTATCTTATTGAGCATGGTGTGCACTGCACTGTTTGATAGAGGTGCCCCTAGCTTTTCTATAAGCTACAGTTTTTGGCATTCACTTGCACTGAACTCACATTTATTATTCAAGCTCAGTCCAGGCTTCAACAATAGAGAGCCCCGGAGACCAATTCCATTTTGCAGGCAAACCCAACTCTAACTGTGCGTCACGAAGTCCACACTTTTTTTCATCAAGCACTTTGACCTTTTAAGAATTTTCACAATCGTTTTTTTATTTTTATTTTGCTATTTTCCCATTATATATGTATGTATGTATGTATATATATATATATATATATATATATATATATATATATATATATATATATATATATATATATATATATATATATAGTGTGTGTGTGTGTGTGTGTTGTTTTCTTGTTTCTCTGTTGATTTCTATGGTGACTAAGAACTGCCCAAGTACAATTATATGAATGGGATTAGAGAACATTAACTTTTGTGAGTTTATTTTGTTTGTTTGTTTCTTTTCTTAATTAACTTAGTGGTTGTTTTCAAAAATTAACCATATGAAACAATAGAAACAAGACCAACTCCAGGCACAAGTGATAGATGAAAGTAAAATGTTGTACTCGTTTCTGACTTTTCCCTAGTTGAGTATTGCAAGGATGATTGTATTTGTTTAGACCTTGGTGTTCGTACAAATCCTAGACATCACACAAAAGATGGAGCATAATATAATCTACTCAAGAATCGCTTTGCTCAATTAAATAACAACAAAGTTCATGTTTGACCATCTAGAGCAGGGATGGGCTACTCCAGAATTTGAAGGTTACACAATTTAGTTTTATTTGGACCATTGAAATTTCTGAATTGAATATATTAGCCAAATTGACTTTTCTTTCCAGGTCTTAATCAGTGATTAATTGAAAGGTGGGTCTTAAACCTATAAAACAATGAAAAGTCATCAGGAGGTTGTTAATGGGTGATGCAATTTGTTGCAATTACTGCTGCAGCTGGTTTGTAAATAATTTCCTTTGTGTTGCAAGACTAAAACTACACTAGAGCACCCTTTTTCATATTTATGTATAGTCTTTCACTAATTAGAGCAATAATAGAATGATTGTTTCTAAGCCTTGAGCGAAAGATGAATTAAGGGAGTGTAAGGAAATATACAATTTTATTTGATTGCTTAAATATACCTACATTCTTTAAAAGTGAATATATACTTTCCCATGAAAAACAAAATGTCTTTCATAAATATGATTTAGCAGGGAAGGGCACATCACAGCAAATCATTTGGACTACAGATTAGAAATGGGGCAAATTAATTAGTTGCTTCCTTCCATGGTGAAATATTAATGGTTTTCCCATCTGTGTACTTTCTTAAAACCCATAACCTGTCAGAATGGGGGGTGTGGTTACTTATAATTATCTTAAAGTGTTGGACTGGTGGGCTTCCACTGTTCTAATTGATTTAACACAGTAGTGTCATTGCAAGCTTTCTGAAGCCAATTGAAATGTTATGAACTCGGTTTGCTTTTACCAAAAGTGCACTTTCCACTGTGCATTGCCAGACGGTTAACTAAACTAACAGCAGCTTAAACGTCTGCCCTTCATGTCACTCTGTCTGTGGGAAGTCTATTAATTTCGAACCCACGGGGGACTGGGGTAAACCCTGACGGAGCACACATGCATTCTGTGGCTCTGGTGACGAAACCAGCTTCAGACTGAGCAGCAGCTCTGAGCGCGCCCTGGGAGCGGGAGTGATCATTTCCTACACAAACATCCTGTAAACCAGCTGAACACACAGTGGAATCCCACAAGCACTTGCAAACAGAAGTCAGGGGAGGTCCAGGCAGACACCATTTGCTAGGACACATTTTACCTTTGCTGTAAATCGAGATTGACTGTTACAGCACATTTGCTAAAAGACTATAAATCATCTCTTCACCTCAACCCTGACACTTGCTTCAGCTCATGTATAGGTTACTGAAGTCATTATTTTTTTATGATTATTATTATTAAAAGCAGAAGTTAACCTTGAGCAAGAAAAACACAGACATCCATACACCATGCAAGGTATGGTAAGCATTGTGTGATGACAAAACCCCATAAAGAGATGAAGAAAGTATGCCCAAACATCTCGTTCCAAAACATGGCTTGCATAATACTGTTTTTTGTGATAGGCTTCATATAAAGCAAACCAGCACAAATTCCCTCCATGACTTGTTTTATACATCAGCATTATCTCAATTCTGTAGCCATAAGAAAGCAATAGTGCATTTGTTGTGGGGTATTGGGAGTTTTTGTATGTATTGGCTGTCCAAATCTCCTACTTGTTTTTCTCCTTAAACTAGAAAATGATTGCGGTTTTATTTGAAAGTAAAAAACATGACAGATATTTGTTTTTGTTTTTTGCTGTATATCTGTTCTCTCTTTATCTACATTGACCTGGTTTTAGTGTAGATCATGATAACTATAATTATGGTATCGTCGTTAACATCCAGTGTCAACAAATGTCGAATGTGAAACACTGTTTAAACCGCATGTAACTGGGTAACTTATCACATCAACAGCATGCTATAAAACCAAGACTAGACTTGCATTCCTGAAGTCTGATTGTAGACATCTTCTCTTTACGTCTTGTTACGGTATGTTACCAGCTAGCTAGCTACACGCTATGTGGGATGACTGAAAAGCTGGGGATTACAGGTGATTAAGTCTGGAGACTTTTCAAAGAAAAATGTTTTAAGAGTCTTGTCTTCTTTACTTAAAGACGCTACTGAAACAAAAGACAAACACATAGGAGGGATTAAGAGGAATGTTTTTATAAAATTACCAATAGAGCTGGAATTTGGGGGAAAGCTGCTACAAGTACTTAAAGAAAAGATGACAACAATTCCCTACTTAGCTAACTAAGGAGACCGAGTAAACATTATCTAAGCAAAGTCATAACATGACAACCTGCAACCCTCAGTGAGATGGAAATTTCACCCATTGTGAAGTGTAACTCAATTATAGTTCAGAGATGGAATCTAGTAGAACTCTTGGAATGTGGGAACACAATAAAGAAAAGTCACCTGCATATGGAAAACAATTTACACTAAACCGCAAAATACCACAGCTTGAAAGACACTAACCAAAACAGAAGAACTGAAAAAATGTTCATACATGTGAGCTTGTAAAACATAAAATGAAGACAAGCAAAAATGAAGACCAGTAGGAACAGATTTAAATAGAATTCCCAAAAATGCTTACATATATATAAACATATAAAGAGAGATAAAACATAAAATATCACAAAGTCAGATGATATTAAGATATTAGTAAGATATGGATACTGATAAAGGTAGGATTGGTCTTATTGTTCCATTCATGTATTTTTGGAGCAATGCATTGATCTTCTCTCAGGTGTTGGCTGAAGAGGCATGACACATTTTTTTAGCTGCATTTTACTTTAAAGATTACTTAATGTGATTGAAAATAGAAAATACAATGATACAGGAAAGATCATTTTCAACTGAGAGAAAAGGGAAAAATGTGATACATTGGTCCAAAGTTCAGAAGAATTATGATTTAGGAAGAAAATGATGAGCATCTGGAAATTTCCCCTTTTCCATTCTTGGGAAAAAATGTTGCCATTGATGCATCATCACCAAAGATGAATGTGTTGAGCTTAGTCAGTGAGCTGGCTTTGGCCATTGGATTAAATTAATCACACTGGCTGGGGGAATGCCAACAATTGACAGTTGACAGTCTATGAGTGTGAGGGTAGTTGACTGTGACCAAGAGTGGTTTGGATGAACTTATTACACATAAATCCTACCTCCTGTTATAATTTGGAATGAATCAATTAATAAAAGAGTTGCATCACTGAAATTAACATATGCTTTATCTTTAATCCAATCAGATAAGTCTTTTGGAAGCCATTACAAAAAATATCATATCAGCTACTGCTGAATTATAACTTCCACAACAAAAGACCGTGCACCCACTGTCTCACAAAAACCTGCAAAGCAATCTTCTAAATCTATACTGTATACCTTTGCATGAGGTTTATCCCTGTGGCTCTCAAACAGTTATTGAAGGCTTCTAACAGCTTTTGCAAGCAATCCCTAGAAAAGTATCCTTCCTCATCTAATAAAGAAAAATTAAGAAGTCATTCATACTTCTTGTTCTACACGGTTCAGTTTTCCTAAACAGTTAACACAGCACCTGTTTTCAGAAATATCTTTCTTTCTTTTTTCAATAGGAAATACTGTATACTGTTTGTTTAGATGAAAATAGACTTCCTAATATCTGTCTATTGGAACCCTGTTTTGCTGTAAAGAGACTCTAGGTTATGGTCTGAGCTCCAGTAATTTCTTCACTAACAACATATTGGTATTAATCTTCGGAGGTCCTAACAAAAAACAGACAAACAAATAGACAGACCAATGAAATGACCAATGTACGAAGAGCATTAATATGGTTTATTATTATTATTATTATTATTATTTTTTTTTTTTTTTTTTTTTTATTATTATTATTATTTTTATTTTATTTCTTGGCAGATGCCCTTATCCAGGGCGACTTACAACATAAGTGCAAAACAAAGTGCAAAAATACAGTTAAGTACAAGGCATCAAACATAGCAATTCAAAATATAATACATTTTACAACTTCCAGTTGACACAGGTAAGTACAGTAAGTGAGGTCATACATCCTGGAAAGTAAAAGCTAAGTGCTGTCAAGATGTAGGGTCACAGTCAAGGGCTACGGGAAAGGGAGCAAGGAGGAAATCAATCAGAAACGCAAGAAGCATAATACAACTGGTAATAATACCTGGTAAACACAAGAGAATAAGAACAATTAAAATGTATCATGATAATGTCTAGACATTTAATTAATGACTTAATGCAGTTTATTATGTATTAACAAAATCTCAATAAGAAGCTGCACAGCATAAGGTAAGAGGATAAGGTGCAACAGCGGGTGTTGTACTAAATATTTGCACTTGTTTTGGAGCAAGACCTCGTTGCCTGAGAAAGAGACATGATTTCAAAGACAGAGATAGAATTGATGTATAGGGTTTCCTTTCCAACTACCATGCTTTCTCCATAAAGTCTGGCTGCTTTCCTTTTGACATGTCATTTGTAGACCACAAACCTGTTTGCCAACTTTCCCAGATCACATCAGGTAAGGGGCTTCAATTACAGCCTTGAAATCTGACTCTCGCTCCTAAGGCTCACAGACTCGAGGCTTTTACCATAGGTCTGAGTTCCAACACCCTGTAGGACAGTCCTGTACCCATTTCCCTAAGAAATTGGACTGATTCTCAACTCAAAAGGGGAAAGTATGCCTATGTATGACCTCGACTACACCACTGTTGTATAGTATGTAAAACACACTCTTATTATGCTTTGCAATTTTTATTAGGAAAGATTACATCTTTACAAAGATTTTCTTAAATATTTTACAATTCTTGTTTGTAATAGGTTCCCCCCTTGTGACACTAGAATACCTATCTGCTGCAGTTTTCTGAAACAATACATGAGATTAATTTAATCCAGATTTCTATGCATATCTTTTTGGTTAATGAATATATTAAACATCCAGAGTGTTCCAAACAGTTGTAGAGAGTTAGGATTTGTCAAATGGGATTTGAGGAGATTTTCCTACAGCTCTGCCTTTTGGAAAAGATCTATTCCATTTTGGAGCAATTTAAATAGACCAAAAATATACAATCTGGAGCAATAGGATATAGCAACAGCTGACAATACAAATATTCATTGGTACAGAAAACTGATACAGCAAGTTTAGTTACATTTAAGAAGCCAGACAGTTCAGAGGATTAGAGTATAATATTATGGTTTGAGGTGAACATAACAGTAATGACTTAGGCACAGGATACTTACGGAAGAGTCTACACAGTCTGGGTCCATATTTAGGAATTTCCCGCTGTGCAAACCCCCGAGCTTAATAAAGGCCATTCAAGGTCTTCCAGGTAAAGTTATAATATCTAACTGTGCAGAAACAGCCCCCAAGGCTGATGGGAATTGTGCCATGAGAGAAACTGCAGTATTTGGGGAAACAGATGTTTTTCTTGTTCTCTTTTTGGTCTTTATGTATTTCTGAGGTCCGTGCTTACAACTTGATTCCTACAATGACACAAGATTAATTGTGCACTGTCCTACAGTCCACCCGTTTGACAGATTTTTAAACTCAACTGGACTGTGGCAATTACACACCAACCCTTGATTGATTAATTTTCATAGGATTATTATTATTACGTATTTCTTGACACAATCCAGATTCAAACCAGTCGTGTCTGCGCTATATAGGGCTCAACCTGAATTTGAAATGGAGCCATTTATGAAATGAGCAATGCAGGAGCCCCAAAGTATGCATTAAGTTGACTAAAATAAAACCTGTTGTGAAGCATTTGTTTAACAGTGAGTTTCACATTTGCTTTGTTCTTAAGTTATAGTGTTTACATTGTACATTATGCAGTAACAGGAATTAACAGTTAACATCTTCACAAGGTACACTGTAATGAGCAAAATTAATTGAACTGTCATCTGGTTTCAGAACCACAGTGCAAAAGAAGCAACTGCTCTTACAGCATATTTCACATGTGTTTTGTGTTCTCCTCTTTGCAATTCCAAAATGATTGTATCATTAAATAGATTTTGGCAATTCATGACCCTTTTTATTGTATTGTTTCACAAGTATGTTTATGTTTGTGAGTTTAAACTGTTGAAACTATTTCAGGGATTCCTTATATAAACAGAGTCTTAATGTTCAGTTGTAATCTTTTGGCAAAAGCAAGTTTCATGTTTATCCTAACAGGGGTGCACTGATGGCAAAGATGTCCTTACCAGGTGTTGCAGATTTAAATAAATTCCGAGTTTATGCATTGGGTTTATTTCAACACACAAATATTTTGGACATTTAGTTATAACTCTTTCGGGAATGTAATTTATTTTTAGCAGGTGTTTTGGTAAAATGCTGCGCAAATTCAAAAATAGACAATTTGCTAAATGTTCCGAACTACACATTTTTTTAAATAAAATCTTTAAAGAATCTGCTAGACATCTGTTTTCAGTGACTAGGCCGGACCAATTTTTTTTTTTTTTTTTAATAAAAAGAAAATAATCAGAAAAAAAATAAAAAGGTGGCTTTAATTACACAGCTATAGATAACCTTCAATTCAAGCTTGGGCTCAAAGACAAACATTAAATTCACACCCTTGTCTAATAGTCTCTTTTTAATGAAAGCTGATACCTCTATCAGGCCTGTACATCATCAACTTTAGGCCACTTTTAGCTAATGTCTCCATGGCCTGACATGGGTAACCATAAACACAGCGAAACATGTAGGGAGAAATCACGCAATGGCCCAAACCTTTGAAGAATAAGCAGTGTGAACTGAATTGCTGCCATGAGAACCACAGACAATTTGTTCAAAAATCTTGCAACAGCTGTGCAAGTCATGAAGCAGACTGTGTTTCACTGTCGGGCTATCCTTAGACTTTGTGCATATGACAAACACAATTAAACAAAAAAATATATATAATAGCAACAAGAAATACCAATGCATCTCTGGACAGTCACAGTTTTCTTGGGTATCATATATTATTATGAAACCCGGGAGTTATATCAAACAATATACTTATTGCTTTCATTCCTCAAATTAGTCTTAGCAGTGCTACATTCTTTGCTGGTTTCAAAATGTGTAGGTTGACCTTACAATCTGAAAACAGCATTCATTTGGAGATTTCAGAAAGAGAAACAATGTAGTGCGGAAGTATTAGGCTTCCAGCAACAATACTATAGTGCAGAAATTAGTAGACCAACTGGTGGGCTTAAAACAGAAACACATAATGGTCCACCTACCATTCATACTGGCAATGTTGTGTGACTTGCAGTTTCATTGTATTTTGCTTTTGACAGACATAACATTAGGAAAATATTGCATAAACCTTTTACATTGATCACATTGTGATTAATTCTCCCAGATTGTTAGAAAGTAAGTTTGTCTGTACATTTCATAAGTCAATCATTGGAATTACAATTCATATAATGTGCAATTGTACTATTATTCAGTATATTCTGATAATTGTTTTAGTTTAACTTCAAGTTTTCATTATCTGTATTTTGTTATTTGTGAATATTGTTTCTGTGGAATGTAGGTTTGTAAATCTTATTTTATTATGTACTTTTAAGATGTTTTGAGTACAAATTTCTGTTGCCACAACATCATATTGTTCTATGTTTACTTTATTTGGTTAGCTATGTATCCACTTGTAAGTATAATTTTGTTAAATTAATTCACACACAAATATATCCACTATTTCAATAAGGGATGTGTTACAAGTTGAGTACTGGCCAGTGAGACATGAGAAAGAGAACAGGTATTATATATTCATGCACCTCATATAATTTAGTGGTTCAAAAAGCTGTTACAGTGAAACGAAAGAGAATTTGATTTGTAAATCTGTAACAATGGGTATAAAGAAAGGTTCCCACATATACAATAATTTCCTTCAAAAAACTTTTTTCATCATGTTGAGCATATGTCTGCTATTCTTTTTTAATCATTCAACTATTTAAGAGACCATTTTGGTTAACCAAATATTTTGCCTTTGATCTTCTGTGGATGTGTCACTGGACACCACACACAAAAAAAAAGAACAAACATCATACACAAAGGCAGAGCGTGATGACACCCGTATAGAAAACAAGAATGTCACAGCACCCTCTGCACAGTGCGGTCACAGCAGGCTTTGACAGGATCTACTGATGAATAATAATCATTAACTGAAGACGTCTGATAAACACATACCCTTTGTGTGGAGGTATATAAGGATATACACATAATCATCAAAAAAATGTATGTTAGAATATCTTCCAATATTGGCAATCACATGATCTTGTAAAGGGTTCATGTTTCCACCTGTACCCAATGGGATGTCAATCAATGTCTGACAGCAATCACTGTGGATATCGACATTGACCACAGTGGTGGAAAATGTTGCTTAGACTCATGAAACCCTTATAGGTGCCCAATAGCCCTGTCTAAACTGAAGGACTCTCAACTCTTTTCCCATTACAGCATTTTGACAGCATCTTTGTGTCTGCATGCTCTCATTTGTTTGCACTATGGTTTATGCATACCTCCTGTGTTACAATTCACATTAGTTGTGTATTTTCCCTCCCTCTACTTTAAAATTTTGTATACAAAGAGATACAGCAATGTGGTTATTCAGTTCAGGGCCAAAAGGAGCATATCCTATATTAAGTTTTAACTGGCTAGTATTAAAGGCTTACAAATATCCCCCCATAATTAAAAATGACCCCTAAAGGAAAACAGCTTGAATACAAATGTATTTAATTTATTTTCATTATAACTATTCTCCAGCCATGGGCTAAACATGTGCAATGAGTGTTGTTGATTGTACAGCAGGGGTTATTATTAAAATACCTTTCAGGTAAAAGGAAATGAATGACTTGAACAGTAACTGATGACTGTTATTAACCATGCACATTTGTTTTTGTTCAAATTGCTTTAATACATCATGTTGCTTCAGTATTACAACCTCTTTTAATTTTCTATGCATAATGGTATACAAAATGACAGTTGTGGATGTTGTGTTTTATAATGACCACCAAAGGACTTTTATTTGGTGCACCTGTTATTACCAGATTGATATGACTGGGCAAAAACTGAAGTCTCCCCTCTCCAGCTCTCAAACAGGGTCATCCCGACCAGCCCATTTTACCTGCTGGACTGTTAAGCACAGAAAGACAGTGGGTTTGTGTGACAGCACCCACTCTATATTCCCTCTGCATTATGGTGAATACACTTGGACAACCATAAGAAGCAGGTCCACTGTATCAGAAAGTCTGCACAGAGATGAATGGAAATGTGCTTAATGAGTCCAACAAGTTTAAATCATATTTTCTCACCTAGTACCCCAAATTCTCCTTTGGTGTAATTACTGCTGCATGTGTGAAAGTATTTCAGACGGTTTTTAATAAGGATGTTGTTTCCTTCATAGAGCAACAACAGACAAGATTAAATGTCAAAAATAATCCTTTTTCATTTCCCTTTTTAAATTTTGAATACCACTACCAAAGCCATAACTTGGCCTTTTTTAGTCTCTGCTTTCTAGCACAACTATTAGTTTTGCCACTGGTCTTTAAAAAAACAAGTATTGAATAAGCATTCCCAATGGAAAGCATGGCATTTGATGTTGAGAAGTGAATACTTTTTAAAAAAATCGACAATTGAGTGTCAAGAACTAATAGCAGCAATCTTTCAACCGGTGTCATCCGGGTATGTTGACACCAACCAGCCTTCTTCCCACAAAAATCAAGACAATGCTGGGTAAAGCAAGACTTGGCTGACATCACCGCTGTCTCTGGTTTCAAAATAAAGTTCAGCTATCCGAAGTAGGGAGCTCATTCAATTATAGTCAACAGCAGAAGATCAAATTACATTTTGCTAATTATTTCAGTGGGGCTAAGGACCTGCTTTTCATAGATCCGTACAGTGTACATTTCTGGGGATAGAACTGAACACCTCTCCAAGGAGCATAAACATGGGTTTAAGTTCAGATGGCAACAGCGTTCAAATGTAGACAGGCCATCCTGAATACAGCCTAGAAAAGAACATGAGATTCCGTGCTTTCAATGCATTATATTCATTCTGCAATACTTCTCATTTTCATGTCACTTCTTCTGTGGCATTTCTTCATTGACATTTCAATCCCATTTCTCAACCCTAAGCCTGGAGTAGTTTTGCAGACCATTAGTATTACTAACTTCCAACACAACTGCAGTGGATTATAAATTGCATTTGGTTTTCTTAGACATATGATACAATGGGGACACAATCTTTGTCAAAATACATACAGAGCCATGATAAACACCCTAAGGTTTCATTTATAATTCTTATTGTGGGTTATAAGGGTTTTAAAACAGTTCATACCCATTTTGGTTGGTTGTCAGTTTCTATTTAAAGGCTTGGCATTACGTGATTATTACACAGATGCTTATAAAAAGCATATTTCAGACTTCAATACATTACTGTTCCACCAAAATAGATGCTGAATATGGAAGATTGTTTAATCTGGGAAATCTGGAGCCCTCTGTTAAATTAAAATGGGTTCATTATTCATTCAGAAAATAGTTTTACAATAACTACAGCCCTTTAACAATACAAATATATGTATTGAAATATAAAATAACTTAACTATGCATACTTACTATATATTATACATCAACCAAAATGAAACTCTATATATCTATGCACATAAGTAAACATTATGGTAGTCATAGATAGAATTATTATTACATTATTATAATATTGCATTTATTGGTTTGTGTTTGTAAATGATCGGATTGCAGCAAAACACACAAGATATGTATTTTCTGGAAATATATTCTGTTTGAAAGAAATGTAACATATAACACTGGTCTATTTTGGATTATCCAATATTCTGAGCAATAGTGAGTTGACAGTTGAACTTCAGAAATATAGAAGTTTCTTACTGTTTATAGCGTAACATAGGAAAACTCTTTGCAAAATTTCATAACTATTATTAGAGGCCTCGGGCTCATTTAGATTTTCCATAAACACAAACTCACATAGCTTTAAGGCACCATGATATAAAAAATAGACGGAAAATTAGATTGTTACCAGTAGTCAATATGTTACTCGCTCAAAATCTGAACAAACGGTCCATTTCACAATTAAGAAGTATATATGTTTCAGATCATTTGGTTTACAGGTGTATTTAATTGACTCAATGTGAATACATATGTAAAGTGTGATTTTTTTGTTGTTTTTCATCCAATCACTTGGCATAATTTAATAAATAATTAATCCAAAAACTGGCTTGGTAAATAGGATTAATTAAGTGGTTAAGAGTAACTTTAAAGATCTGTTCTGGGGATTAATTTCTGCACAATTTTCAATAAAATGAAGACATTTAACTCAGCAGTCAATGAACTGAATACTATGCATCAGTCAATTTCTTCTTAGTTGTGACTAGAATTGATCCATTTACTTTAATTATATAGACACATGCTAGCAGTGCATGCCAGTTTGGCTGATGGAAGGAATGAGAACGAACTGAAATGAAGTCTTTATATGGCTTATGATGGCAGGTGGAAAATTACAAGGCAAAACACTGACTCATATTTGTCATACTTGTAACCATTAACATGTCCAGAGTCTGGGTTCTGCCACATGAAAAACTCTATAAACTACAATGCAAAATAATGATGAGCGTTCCTTCACACAGATGGAAAAATTAATTAGTGTCCTGGAAAATCCTTCATTCACTAAAGAACTTCAAATAATAACTAGCTGAAGACATATGGAAGACAAATGGT